>NC_135497.1:73748071-73948892 GCF_052857255.1 Amblyomma americanum | reverse complement strand
CTCAATGCATACCCCCCATCTGAGCGGCACCCTTGACTGTCCAATGGACGAAAGGTTCCGCTGCTTGCAGGATAGCGCCGATTAGCGTCAAATCCGAGGCATAGCCGAGTTGCCCTTCAGGCGAGCACTTGTCACGGATCTCCCCGGAGAACACCGAAAGAATGGAGTAGGCGACAAGTGTACCCACAAACACGCACGTTTAATACACCCTACGTGACACAACCACTTCCACACAAAACTAACACAAAACCCCAAGGCTATCAATACACACGACCCGGCAACACTGCTACTAGCGTCTACTACTAGCGTTCTACTTTTAGCTGTCGACGTTCGCGCTCACTGTTGGTTCGGTGTGAGATGCGGCGTTGCATGGGTCCAGTAGCCGACGTCGAGGGGGCGTTCGACGTGCTCAGGCTGGCGTCGCTGGCGGCATGATTGGCTGCGTCGTACAAGCTCCCGGTCCAAGCGCCCATGGAGGCGATGTCTTTGATGCTGGCGTTGGGGGCACCACCCGAATGGGTGGCCACAGCGCTGGAGGCACCCCTGGCCATAGCAGGTGGTAGCGTCCTCTGCTGACTCCCCGGAATGGGCTCAGGGACGGCAGGAAGCCCACGGTGCGAAGCCGTAGAACTCGAGCTCACCGGAGCAGTAGCCGGCGTTGCTCTCTTCCAGCCGAAGCGTCCCTGACACGCCGGAGCCTACGCTTCTGTGTTCTTTCCTCCGTGCCGCGCTCTCTCTCGCGCTTTTATAGGAAGGAAGGAAGGAAGGAAGGAAGGAAGGAAGGAAGGAAGGAAGGCCTGAGACGTTGCTGGCACATACCCACTACAGGGGAGCGGCCAAGACACAGGCGGTTAATTGCTGGATACAGGAAAGTTTTAACGGGAAAAGGAGTGGTAATAGGATGTGGCCTGATAGATTGGAAGACGGAAGGACAGGTGTCCTGTTAACTTGGAGATCGAAGACGGGACAATGGCTTAATATGCATAATAGTATACAATGCCTGTAATGTTCCAGTGTCGTACTGACTGAGAGCGGGAAGAAGAAATTAGAATGGGAGGCGCTGCGTTTCTTGAAGAAAATTTTGCACAGCAGAGCGCACACTCCTGTCGCTTCGTCCAAGCAAAGAAGCGCCAATTAAAAGAACAACCGCGGAAGACACAGGCAAGCGCAGTTGATGAAATGGAATTTGCAAAAGACGCTTCCTCAAATGAGAGAAGCGGCGGCAGAACCGCAGGAAATGATCTATTGTCTCAGGTTCGGCACAAAAACGGCACAGTGGGGAAGCCGCCAGGCCAGATTTGTGAAGGTAGAAATTTAGAAGTGGAACCCGGCAACGCAAGCGCGTGATAGAGACCTCTAGTCTGCGTGAGCGCCAGTCTTTGCCACTCCAAGGATGCAGAAGATGCTGATATTCGGGAGATGATGTAAGAGTCGAGGCAGCAAATTCCTGAAATATTGTGTAGCTGCGAAACCTCACCGCAGCTCTATATGCACACGTTGCTAGGACAACAACAATTGGGCCGCACAGAGAGGCTCTAGCTAAGGAATCTGCAACCTCATTTAAATGAAAACCCATGTGACCTGTTACCCAAAGCAACCTTACCGAATTTAGATGGAGCGGAATCAGGAACTTAAAGAGGCGTAATGCCCGAGACCTTGGTTTTAGCCTTGGTTTTAGCCTTGGTTTTAGTCCACGTAATCCTTGTCGTCTTCTTCTTCTCTTCTCCAACAATCATCTCTTCCCACCTCACTGAATACTTCATCTTCTTTAGTCTCCTGTTAATCCACGTCATCCTTATCGCCAGCCTAGTCGTCTTCTTGAAACCTCTTTCGTTCATACTTCTATTTCAGACTCCCCTTTATATGTGACGAGGGCCCCCTCTCTCAAGAGTTTTTCCATGAAAAACTGCTGTTATTATCCTAATCTTCAAGCCTTTCAGCAAACCGACTATCTTCTGTGGCGATTCTGGACCCAGCACAGAACACACACCAAGAGCACACCACTAACACAGCATATTAAATTGCACTTACGGAAGTTTAGCACACCACTGCCGTTGTCCTACGGTGTCCTTAATTCACATATCAATGTAAACAACAGAAAAACAAAAACAACAACAAAAAGATACATCCCAGAGATAGCTAGAGCTATTTAGTTGGCTATATCTGTAGAGATATCTAATTTGCAGCATATGACCTCCGTTTTGCCAGGCGCATCCTAAAACACATCCCCCTTGATTTGGAGTAGAGCTTTGATCGTCTGTTTTCATTAAAATTGGTGTTTATTAACACCTTATCTGATCCAACAGTTTTCTTCCCACTGCACGTGGGCACCTCGGCAACATCATCTGTCTCCTCTGCTACTACCGAGCATGCTACCTTGAGGGTGCGCCGTGCGGGAACTCTTTCTTCGTAGTTTTTCAACATGTTTGTATGGAAAATCTTGGTGTTATTTATCAGTAACTCATAATCCATGTCATTTTTATTCTTCGTGATAAGGTAAGGGCCCGTCCACTGCATCAGTAACTTATTATGATCCGTGGGTAGCAGGGTGAGAATCCTGTCGTACGGATTCAGATTCCTGTGAGTGGCTTTCCTGTCATAGTAGCCCTTATAACGTTCGCGCGCCCTTTCCAGGCCTTGGTGTGCAAGCCTGCATGTCTCCTTCAACTTGTTCCGCAACTCATGAATGTATGTGCATGTTGTCTTGAGACCTGACGCAATCTCTTTATTGGCGCACAGCTCCTTCAGTATTGTAAGTGGACCTCTGACGGTTCTCCTATACATCTCGAAGGGCGAGAACCCAAGACTCAATTGCGGTACTTCGCGGTAAGCGAACAAAAGAGCTGGGAGATATCTATACCAATCCGTAGGTCTCTCCTGGCACATTTTCGTGATCATATTTTTGAGGGGGCCGTTGAAACGCTCTAGAAGCCCATTCATTACACATGGGATGGTATGGTGTTGTTAGTAGCTGCCTTACTGACGACAGGCGGTTAACCTTCTTCATTATTTTCGACGGGAAGTTCGAGCCCCGGTCACTGAAAATTTCCCTCGGAAACCCATAACACGAGAACATCTGAACCAGACCCCCCGCCACTTGGATACTGTCAATGGTCTTCAATGGAATAGCGTCAGGATAACGAGTGGACACGTCAACCACGGTAAGCACATATCTATTTCCTCCGGTGGATACAGGAGAGATTGGCCACACAATGTTAATAGCCGCTCTTTGAAATGGTAGGCCGATGGCTGGCATCTTGCCCAGAGGTACGGAACCAACTCTTCCCTTCGGAACTCTCCTTTGGCACACGTCACATGAGTGACCTAAGCGTTCAACGTCACTCTGGACACTTGCCCAGAACTCCCCGGTGTCCTAGACAGCGTTTTTGAACACCCTGGTGTCCGGCCATAAATGCGTCATGTCCTAAGCGTAACACCGTCGCTCTCATCTCTTTCGGTAACAACAGCTGTTGGACCCGCCTTCCTGAGCTAAATATGCATTCCCTGTGCAGAAGACAGCTTACCAATTAGTATTCGAATGACGTGCGACTCCTCTTTATTTTCACTTTTTCCCCGACTCTTTCGAAGCAGGCTTTCAAGCTCGGGTCTTCGCTTTGCATATTTGCAATTTCGCCCGGTGTTACCCTCAGACACATCGTATCGGGAGTAGAGAGCGGACGCTGCGTTGCTCGGGCTGTCACTTGAGCTCTTGTCTTCACTGCAAACAAGAAACTGAATGCCCCATCACTAGCCTGAGCTGTCGTATGCTGTTCCACCTTTGGATGTTCTTCACCGTCGAGCATCCTCCACTCGGGATCGGGGTCCCCGACACTTCTTGTACCAGTAACGTTTCCCAAGATGAGATCGTAGATTGGTTGTTCTACGCATTTTGCCACTACCTGCCCAGTATAATATGGCGTGTACACTAGAATTCTGGCTTCTGGAATGTACCCTACTGTGCTATCTACAAGAGTGACAACCGACGCTTCCCCTGTAAGATCCTCGTCCTTCACCAGGCTGCTCCGAACAAAAACTGTTGGCATCGCTGTCTCTAAGCACCAATATAGGACGGTCCCCTATTTGCCAAACCGCCGCCGGCATTGCTGCTTTCTACTTGAGTGTTCCACTCACCGCCTTATTTTCCAGCGGCGTTTGGTCTCCTTTCAGCTGTGGAATTTCAGGTGGTGTGAAAAGTTCTGCCCGAGAATCGACAACGCATGCACCTCGGTCCTGCGTTCTATATCGGCACTCATCCAGAGAATGACCCCTCCTCTTAAAACCTTGACACACAACCTGCGTCTTTTGGGCAACACTACAAGTCCGGCAGTCGCCTGCACGGTGTCCCACCTTGCCGCAGAGAAAACACCTTACTGGCGCCTTAGATGCACCGCGATATGCTCTTGGTTTTGTCGGATCTGTCTCTAGGACCTTTTCAGGTTCGTCCTTTGCCTTACTCATATTTCACAGCCCTTGCGCCTTGACGAATTGATTTGTTGTGTCGGCGAACGCTTCCGATGAACACATTTTTTTCAGGAATAACGCTAGCTTTGGACTGCAACATGCTAAAAACTGCTCTTTCACCAGATTGTCACGCACCTCTTAAAACTATTTTCTGTGTTTGACATATAAAGCCACTTGTCGAAAAAGTTTGTCAGTCTGCAGGAATACTGCTTAGCGGTTTCAGAATCCTCAGGTTTCGTGGGGCGAAATCTCTTGCGAAAACCCTAAGCCGTAAGCCTGAATCTTTGGAGGAGTGCCTTCTTGAATTTCTCGTAGTCCATGGACTAAACAGCAGGCATCCTTCGAAACACATTCAGCGCCTCCCCGACTAAACACATGCTCAAGGCCGTGGCCCATTCACTACGCTCCCAGCCTTGCCCAAAGCGATCCGCTCGAATCGTGGCAGATATGCGTCCAGATCTCTTTAGTCATCAAAAGGAGCCATCAGCTTTCTTGGACAAACTCTGGCCGGTATAGGAGATTCTGTACCCGCTATTGAACGCCGATCATTGTCCGTGATCTCCTCATATCCTCCTGCGAAGTGCGCCTGTTTCCACAAAACAAACTCCTTCTCCCGTTCTATCCTTTCCTCCTGTTCTCCTGCCTCGCGAGCACTTTTATCTTTTCGCTCTTCTGCCTAGCGAGCTCTTTTCGTCTCCCTCTCTCCTGCTTCGCGAGCGTCGGCGCGTGCTAGCGCCCTTTCGTCTCTCTGCCTCTTTGCCTCCTCCTTATAGAGACGCATCGCCTCTTCCTTAGTTAACCCTAGCTTGAGCGCCAGTTGAAACGTTTTTGCGAAACCCATACTTTCTGCAGTCGAGAGATGGGAAAGATCCGAAACAAAGCAAAAAGAAAAAAGGAAATGAATCCTGGCACAGCCTTGCCACTTATCTTTGTCACGGATCTCCCCCGAGAACACTCGGACCGAAAGAATGGACAAGGCTACAGGTGTACCCACACAGACGCACATTTAATACACCTTACGTGACACAACCACTAGCACACAAAATTAACAAAACAGAAAACAGAAAGACTATCAATACACACGACTCGTAAACACTGCTACTAGCGTCTACTACTAGCGTTCTACTTTAGCGGTGAACGTTCGTGCTCACTGTTGGTTCGGTGCGGATTCGGCGTTGCATGGGTCCAGTAGCCGGCGTCGAGGAGACGTTCGACGTGCTTAGGCTGGCGTCGCTGGCGGCGTCGTTGGCTGCGTGGTACAAGATCCCGATCCAAGCACCCGTGGAGGTGATGTCGGCGATGTTGGCGTTGGGGGCACCACCCGGAAGGGTGGCAACAGCGCTGGAGGCACCCTTGGCTTTAGCAGGTGGTATCGTCCTCCGTTGGCTCCCCGGAACGGGCTAAGGAACGGCAAGAAGTCCACGGTGTGACGCCGTAGAACCTCACCGGAGCAGTAGCCGGCGTTGTTCTCTTCCAGCCGAAGCGTCCCTGACCCGCCGGAGCCTCCGCTTCTCTGTTTTTCTTCCGTGCCTCGCTCTCACTCGCGCTTTTATAGCCTTGGCGTTAGTCCACGCAATCCTTGTCGTCTTCTTCTTCTCTTCTCCACCAATCATCTCTTCCCACCTCATTGAATACTTCATATTCTTTATTCTTCAGATAGTCCACGTCATCCTTATCGCCGTTCTCGTCGTCTGCTTCAAACTTCCTTTGTTCATACTTTTATTTCAGACTCCAACTCCCTAACATATATGACAGCACTCAGACACGCATGACGGGGGCGTGAACTCCAACTAAGTTTATTAAAACACACACTCCTACATTTATTAACAAGCAAGAAAGAAATCATTACTGAACTAATGAAGAAGTAATCACTTTTCTAGAAACAATGGCGCTCGACCTAGCCCCTCTACTTATTTTGTTGACGCCGTAGAAGCAGGCGTAAGTGGCGAGTGCGTCGCTCGTTACTCGTGCTGCGGTGTAATGAATAGCCTAGTGGCGATCTTCACGACCTAGAGGGGGTGCATCAATTCATTCAGCACAGCTGTGTATTAAACGAAGTCTTCCCTGGTCAGCTTCTCTAGAAGTACGCTTTTTTAATAATATTTAACGGCAAGCTCACACTCGTTCGTCGATAGTGTCAGTCTTATGTCAGCCAAACAGTCGCGTATTGACTGGGTACGGGAATAAACGAGAGATAGAGAAATGGGTGTGAGGCGTTTGAAACCATCCCGAGTGAAAGCAGAGCGCGGCGGATGACGCACTTTGTATACAATTTCAAATATGTGAGATTGACGATGGACACTCTTATGCAATGAGTCAATGAAAAATCTAGAAGCTCAATTTGTTGCATTAGGCATTACAGGCAAGCAAGACCCAGAGTTTGTCACGGTGCTTGAGCAGAAAACAAGCAAGTTCCCCAGTTACTGTCACTTGAGTTTTAACAAGAAAAATATCCCCATTTTGCCCTTTTTGGCTCATCAAGTTTATAGCTGTATGTTACCGGTACAAATCTGTGGGGTTGCAACTTTGAGGCTAATGAAAAGCGTTGACGTTAAACTGAACACAGCGCTGGGAGCGATAAAGGGGAAAATATATGAGTAACGTTAAGAGCCCAGAAGGCAGCAGAATGGGTCACAGAGCAAGGCGATTTATAGAAATCATACTGGGCAGACAATACAACCGATGCTCCATTAAGGTAATGGAGAGGATACTAAGGGAGGGCAAGCGTGGCAAAGGCATTAGAGAGCTAGGAGGGCGGATGATAATGGCAACGCTGATGTCATGTGTCAGCAACCAGCTGGTACATGACAGGGTTAATTGGAACTATATGGGAAATACCGTTGCTCTGCAGTGGATCAAGTTGGTCTGACGATCGTGATGGCAAATTTGTAGTCGTGTGTACAAATTAAAAGCGAGACATACGAGGCCACCCTTTCCGGCACGCTCTTTCCACAGCCAATCAATCGCACCTAGTGCTCTCAGTTTGTTAATAAGCACTAAACTGAAGGCCCGTAATGGATGTAGGGCCGCTGTACCGCTGTAATGCAATTCAATGTCTCATTATATTCTATTCTTAATATCCGCTCCTGTGACAGACCAATTTTTCTTTGTTCGCTCCTTTCTCTTTGTTCGTTAGTTTCTTTCTTTCTTTGTTCGTTCCTTTCTTTCTTCCTTGCTATCTTTTTGTTCATTTCCTCGTTTGTTTGTTCGTTCATTTGTTTGTTCGTTTCTTCCTTTTTATTCGTTGCTTTCTTTTTTGTTCGTTGGTCTCTTTCTTTGTTTCTTCGTTAGTTCGTTTTTTGCTCTGTTTCTCTGTTTGATCGTTTATTTCTTTGCTTCTTCTTTCGTTGTTTACTTTGTCTCTTCGTTCGTCCGTTCGTTTCTTTGTTTCTTCGTTCCTTTATTTTTCTCCTTTTTTTCCTTTCTTGGTTTGTTTCTGCGTTCTTTCGTTCGTTTTTTTCTTTCGTTCTTCGTTCATTCATTTTTTGTTCTCTTTCTTCGTTCGTTTTTTTCTTTGTTCGTTCCTTCTTTTCTTTCTTTGTTCTCCCTTCCTTTCTTTGTCTCTTCTTTCGTTCCTTTCTTTGTTCGTTCTTTCCTTTCTTTGTTTCTTCCTTTCTTTCTGTCTTTTTTCGTTCGCTTCTTTCTCTCTTTGTTCTTTCCCTTCTTTGTTTCTTCGTTCGTTTGTTTCTTTCTTTGGTTCTTTGTTCATTCCTTTGTTTCTTTCTTTGTTCGTTCATTTTTCTGTGTACGTTCATTTCTTTCTGTGTTTCTTCGTTTATTTCTCCATTTATTCTCTCCTTTCTGTCTTTGTTTCTTAGTTCATTTGCATCTTTGTTTCTTCCTTTGTTCGTTTCTTTCTTCGTCCGTTTATTTATTTGCTGCTTCGTTTCCTTCTTTACTCGTTCCTTTCTTTCTTTTCTCGTTTGTTTCTTTGTTTGTATGTTCTTTAGATTCTTCTTTTTTGTTCGTTCCTTTCTTTTTCTGTTTGATCATTTCTTTTTG
Source organism: Amblyomma americanum (assembly GCF_052857255.1). Classification (NCBI taxonomy): domain Eukaryota; kingdom Metazoa; phylum Arthropoda; class Arachnida; order Ixodida; family Ixodidae; genus Amblyomma; species Amblyomma americanum. The sequence goes on along the minus strand of NC_135497.1, from coordinate 73,940,429 downwards.
CATGCTCGGCAACGTCCTGAGCCGGACTGAAAGCATGTTGTCGGAATAAACAGCACTAAGACAATCGAGCAGCAACTCATAATTTTCAATTGCAACTATACCTTCTAAGTCTTTTCCCGTAGTTCAAGTCCGCAACAGCCAATATGGAGAAGATAGTTAAAGTTGCCGATCAGTTCTACAAAATCTATACAGTAGCTAGTGTAACCAGAACGTTAATGAGATAGGCTGTAGAGCACAGCCATGGTACATCCCTTCAGTATCGAAAGAGGAAGTAATAAGAGCCTTAGAGTACTGCAAAGGGGGAAAGCAGCTGGTGAATATCAGGTAACAGCACATCTCTTGAAGGACGGAGGGGAGATTGTGCTAGAAAAACCAGCCACCATGTATACGCAATGCCTTGTGACATCGAGCGTGCCGGAAGCTTGGAAGAGTGCCAACATCGTCTTAATTCATAAGAAAGCAGACGTCAAGGACTTGAAAAATTACAGACTGGTGAGCTCACTGTCCGTTGCGTATGAGTTATTTGCTAAGGTAATCCATAATAGTGTCAGGACGTCCTTAGACTTCAATCAACGAAATGATCAGGCAGTATTTCACAACGGGTACTCGACAATAGAACATATTCACACAATCAATCAGTTGACAGAGAAGTGCGCAGGAAGGAAGAAGATGAAGTGAAGCCTGCACCTGACGTGTTTCCAATGCGCGCCTGTCGATTTTGACCATTTGGCCAGCGATTGACTGCAAAGCCATCGCCGCAGCTTTACTGAGTGCGGTGGCTAGCCGCCATTTGATCGCGGACTCGCCTCAACCGTAGTCGGCGACCTTCTCCGAGGTCAGGGGAGCCCCGCAACTACGCAACTGCAGCAAGCTAGTGCACAATGGAACACCCTCGTCCTCCAGGCTCTACGTCTCCTACCAAACTTGCTGCCGAAATGACATGCCAGTCTGAAACATCCTTCCAAGGAACCGCTCAGAAGAGAGACCGCCTGTCTTCTCAACCTGGCGTATCGCCGCTATACAAGGTGGTGGTTAAGCCGCGTGAATGCTTCGATGTGTCAACTTTGTCACCGTCTCCTTCAACCGACCTCCGACAAGTTCCTTGGAACACATGGATTTCAAGGTTTCGCAGTTCACCGCCCCACCAACAGCGTGATCGTTTGGGTGCGCTATTTATGCGACGTCGACCGCCGCCGCGAAATAAAGAATGTCCCTGCCTCTGCTTCGACCACCGTGACTGTCCAAGGTTACCTCGCACCTAGTTGTCACCTTCGGCGTTATGTCGTGTCAGATGTAGACCCAGACGTCGCACCCAAGGAACTTGTTTCTTCGTTGGATTGTTCCACACATGCGGAGGTGAAAGGTCGCTACATGTGCAGAAGACGCACGTGTCTTGACACTCTGCAGGAACCTCTGTCTGCTCCTACTGGCATCTCATTTTATGGGGGCATCTTGGAGCACCGCCTTTACAAACCTGGAGTTGTTTACTGTTATCGTTGCTTTCAGCCAGGACATTCCAAAGCGTCTTTCCCGCATCCCGCTAACACCCATAATGGGGCTCCTAATTTTCCATAAACCAGGAGTCGTTTACAGCTATCGTTGCTTTCAGCCAGGGCATATGAAAGCGTCTTGCCTTTATATCGAAAACACTTCTAAGCTGCCTTCAAATTCCGACCAACATCGGCGCGGCCTTTGTCGCAAGAACGATAACGGTATTACTTCCAAAGACTGGTCAGTGAAGTGCCGTGCCACTGATAAATGGTGTAAACGTTCCAAGGGGGCTAACATGAATCCAATGCTGGAGTCGTCAACGGGTGTTTTGCCTACATCGAACCGATTCGCACTGCTGGCGCTTAACGAAGATGAGACCACCACACTACGTGATGGCGATGAAAGCCGCATCAATGCAGTAAATCACTGAAGCGAGGCAAAGCATGTTCTGCTAAACTATCCCAAATATTGGCTCTTGAAGAGCAACCTTCAGATGACATAAGAATAATAATAATTGGTTTTTGAGGGAAGGAAATGTCGCAGTGTCTGTCTCATATATCGTTGGACACCTGAACCGCGCCGTGAGGGAAGGGATAAAGGAGGGAATGAAAGAAGAAAGGAAAAGAGAGGTGCCGTAGTGGAGGGCTCTAGAATAATTTCGACCACCTGGGGATCTTCAACGTCAGATGACATTGCCGAATCGGATAAAAGGCTTGCAGTGCTGATGGGGGAAGTGGAACCTCTCTCCCAAAAACAAACTTAACTTGCACAATCGTCCAGTTGCCATACTACTCAACCATCTCCTGCGATGCACACAAATGCGCACACATCGATTGCCTCTTGTGGAACACCACAGCCTGCTCAGTTGACTTCTGTAGAGCTGCTCCACTTCATAGCGCTAGAGCTCCAACTAATGACAAAGGTGTTCATAACTAACCTTCCTTCGGTTCACTAGCTATCGATTCAACACTAAACAACCACCTATATGTGCTACAATGAAACTGCCGGGGTTTCAAGAACAAGGCATGCGAGATCAGTCATCGACAGCACTCAGATAAACTTCCTGCATGGGCGTTATTTCTACGAGCGACTAAAGCTCTGTCCCCGATATCTGGCTTTGCTGCCGACTCCTACACAACTATTCCAGACAGCCGTTGCAGTACTGCCTCCAGAACGCCTGGAAAGCCCGCCATACACTTAGCCACTTGTTACCCTCAGACTACAGTTCAACTGGTGTCTTAGTGCAACAGTTGGCAAGAAGTGGCTGTTCTGGGTCGCCTTCCGCGCGCTGGCGTGATTGTTGCATCGTGCGACATATTCCCACAGTGACAGAGCTCCTCGCCGACCACTAGGATGGATTGCTCACCTACGCGGCCCATACCAGCGACGCCCTTTTTTCGTTGGTGATGATTTTGATGCCCCGAATCAGACTTGAGGTTAGCCCTGCTGTAGTGTTCCGGGAAATGTAGTGCTGGATACTTTTAATGAGGCAGAGTTTGTGCTTCTCAATTCCCCAGCATCACATGTGATAGGAAGCTTGAAATGAAAGTATCGACTAAACAAGTTTGGAGAAGACGACGAGGATGACGATAAGCATGACGTGTATTAACTTAAGAATAAAGAAGATGAAGAAGAAGGATTCGGTGAGGTGAGAAGAGATGATTGGTAGAGAAGAGAAGACGACGACGAGAAGGATGACGTGTACCAACGCCAAGGTTATAAAAGCGCGAGGGATAGCGTGGCAAGGGGAGGCAAAAACAGAGAAGCGGAGGTTCCGGCGGGTCCCAAGCAGCACAGGTAGCCAACCCAATATTGCAACAAGATGGTCTCATCCTGGTCCTTTGTAGGGCCGGGCTTTTCCAATACGGCTCCAATGTTGGGCCAATTACCTGAGCTGCTTGAGGTCAGGAACACCTCAGATGGAAGAGAGCAACGCCGGCTACTGCTCCGGTGATCTCGAGTTCTACAGCCTCGCAACGCGGACTTACTGCCGTTCTCAACTCCCCGGAGCGGGCTCAAGCCCGCTCCGGGGAGTCAACGGCTGACGAATCCACCTTCTACGACCAGGGGTGCCTCCAGCGCTTTTGCCACCCATCCGGGTGGCGCCCACAACGCCAACATCACCAGCATCACGTCCACGGGCACTTGGGCCGTGAGCTCGTACGACGCCGCCAGCGACGCCAGCCTGAGCACTTCGATCTATACCTCGACGCCGGCTACCTGGATGCCACTGATCGGACCATGAAACGGTTCATCAGCACCGAACGGTGAGCACGAACGCCGAACGCTAATAGACTTGGTGCTCCAGGGTCGTGTGTATTGGTAGTCTTACTGTGTTGTGTTAGTTCTGCTGGTTAATTTTTCTCTGCGAGTGTGTGTCCCGCAGGGTGTATTAAATGTGCGTGTGTGTGGGTACACCTGTCGCCTAGTCCATTCTCTCGGCCCGAGGGTTCTCCAGGGATCCGTTACAAAGCTAAGTGGCGAGCCTGCCAGAATTAATTTCCTTGTTTCTTTTTGTTTTCTCTCGGATCTTTCCGATCTCTCGACGGCAGAAAGTACGGATTCGGCAAAAACATCAGAACTGGCTCTCAAGCTGGGGTTAAGCAAGGAAGAGGCGATGTGTCTCTATGACGAGGAGGCAAAGATTCAGAGAGAGGAGGGAAATAGGCAGAGAGAGGAAAGGGCGCAAACACACGCAGATGCTCGCGAGGCACAAAAACGAGAGAAAAGAAGGATAGAACTGGAGGAGTTTCTTTTGTGGAAACAAGCGTATGTCGCGGTAGGATACTACGAGATCACGGACGATGATAAGCGTTCGTTAGCGGGTACAGAATCTCCTCGACCGGCCAGAGTTTGTCCAACAAAGCTGATGGCTCGTTTTGATGACAACAGAGATGATTGGACGCATATCCGAAACGATTCGAGCGGATCGCTTTGGGGCAAGGCTGAGAGCGCTGTGAATGGGCACAGCATTGAACATGTGTATAGTCGGGGAGGCGCTGAATCTGTTTGGGAGGATGCCTCTTGCTGATTCCATGGACTACGGGAAAGTCAGGAAGACACTCTTCCAAAGATTCAGTCTTACAGCAGAAGGTTTTCGGGAGAGATTTCACATTGCGAAACCTGAGGATTGTGAAACCGCTAAGCAGTTTTCCTGCAGGGTTATCAACTATTTCGGTAGGTGCCGAAATACAGAAAACAGAAAATAGTTTTGAAGGGGTGCGTGACAATCTGGTGACACAGTTTTTAGCATGTTGCAGTCCAAAGCTAGCCCTATCCCGTAAAGAAAATGTGTTCACCGGAAGAGTTCGCCGACACAGCAGACCAATTCCTCGAAGCCCAGGGGCTGAGAAATATGAGTAAGGCAAAGGACGAAATTCAAAAGGTCCTAGAGGCATATGCGACAAAACCAAGAGCCTATGGCGGTGCATCTAAAGCACCAGTAAGGTGTTTCCTCTGTGGCACGGTGGGTGTCACATATAATAGGGAGTCTAAAATAAATTTATGAAGGAAAGAGGTGTGCGAGAAGACAACGTGGATAAACCAAGGAGTAAAGAACATGAAAAAGCATTTAGTTAGGTGGAGAGAGATGCTTGGTGGAGAAGCATTCGGTGAGGTGGAGAGAGATTATTGGTGGAGAAGAGGAGAAGACGACGACAAGTATTACGTGAACTAACGCCAATGCTATAAAAGGGTGAGGGAGAGCGAGGCATGGGGGGGGGGGGAAGAAGAGAGAAACGGAGGCTCCGGCGGGTCAGGGACGCTTCGGCTGGAAGAGAGCGACGCCGGCTACTGCTTCGCTGAGCTCGCGTTCTACGGCTTCGCATCGTGGACTTCCTGCCCTTCCTGAGTCCGTTCCGGGGAGTTAACGGAGGACGCTACCACTTGCTACGGCCAGCGGTGTCTCCAGCGCTGTTGCCACCCATCCGGGCGGTGCCCCTAACGCCAACACCAGCACCCACTCCACGGGCGCTTGGACCGGGAGCTTTTACGACGCAGTCAGCGACGCCGCCAGCGACACCAGCCGCAGCATGTCGAACGCCATCTCGACGCCAGCTACTGGACCCATACAACGCCGGAGCCGCACCGAACCAACCGTGACCACGAACGCCGACCGCTATCAGTAGAACGCTAGTAGTAGACGCTGGTAGCAGTATTCCCGGGTTGTATGTATTTATAGTCTGTTTTTTCTGTTAGTTTGTTAGCTTTTTTTGCTAGTGTGTGTGTGTCACGTAGGGTGTTTTAAATGTTCGTCTGTGTGGGTACACCTGTCGCCTAGTTCATTCTTTCGGTTCGAGTGTTCGGCGGGGAGATCTGTGACAAAGGGACACCGTAAGTTAGCTGTAGCAAGTAGCCTTGCCCAAAAGATCCAGGTTTTGTGTCAAGGTTGTATGAGGAGAGGACACACTGTGGATGAGTGCCGATATAGAACGTAGGACCGAGCTGAATGCGTTGTCAACTCTCGGGTAAAAGTTGTCACACCACCTGAAGTTCCACAGCTAGGAGGAGAGCAAACGCCGCTGGAAAATGAGGCTGTGTGTTGGACACCCAAGTCGAAAGCAGCAATGTCGGCGGTGGTTGGGCAAAATAGAAGACCGTCCCATATTGGTGCTTAGAGACAGCGGAGCCAACACAGTTTTGGTTCTGAGAAGCCTGATGAAGGTTGAAGGACGAGGATCTTAGACGGGAAGTGTCGGCCGACGCTCTTGTAGACAGCAGTAGTCAGGTACAATCCGGAAGCCAGGATTCTATTGTTCACGCCATATTATACTGAACAGGAAGTGGCAAAATGCGTAGAACAACCAATCTACGATCTCATCTTGGGAAACATTACGGGTGCAAGAAGTGTCGAGGACCCCGATTCCGAGTGGAGGATGCTCGACGTTGAAGAACATCCAAAGGAGGAAAGGCCCACGAGAGCTCAGGCTAGTGATGGGGCAGTGAGTCTCTCGTGTGCAGTGAAGACAAGAGCTCAAGTGACAAGCCGAGCAACGCAGCGTCCCCTCTTTACACCCGTTAGATGAGTCAGCTTAACACCGGGCGAAATTTCAATTAGGAAAAGAGAGCACCCGAGCGTGAAAGCCTGCTTCGAAAGAGTTGGGGAAAAGGTGAAAAGAAGAGGGAGCGCTCCGTCATTCGAATATCAATTGGTAAACGGTCTCCTGCACAGGGAATGAATATTTCGCTCGGTAAGGGAGACCCAAAAGCTGGTGTGACCTACAGATATGCGAGAGACAATGTTAAGCTTTGGGCATGCTGCCATTATGGCTGCGCACCCGGGTGTTCACAAAACGGTGTCAAGAATCACCGAATTCTTCTGGCCAGACGTCCAGAGTGACGTTAAACGCTTTGTTCGCTCGCGTGACGTGTGCCAGCGCACGGTTACAAAGGGAAGAGTTGGTCCCCTACCTCTGGGTACGATGCCAGCCATCGGCCTAGTGTTTCAAAGATTGGCTGTTGACATTGTGGGGCCAATCTCTCCAGTATCCGCCAGAGGCAATAAATATGTGCTTATTCTGGTCGACGTGGCCACTCGTTATTCTGACACTATTCGTTTGAAAACCATTGACAGTATCCAGGTAGCGAGGTGGCGGGGGTCTTGTGGAGATGTTCTCGCGTTATGGGTTACAGAGACAAAGTTTGAGTGACCGAGGCTCGAACTACCCCTCTGCCCAATGGCTGGAAGATAGCCTTGAGCAGACATCAAGAAAGGAAGCTTCGCAAAGCAGCCCGGATTGAAACGAACAGCCAAGTGCAGGGCAGCACCGACTCCCAGGACCGCCCACCAAATCACAAACATCCTACGCCAAAGAAACGCGGCCTTCTAGTCCGCCTCCCGCCTCCACCGCAAACGGACATCAAAATCGTGATTCGACCTCGCTGAGGACTCGCATTAAAGAACTTCTCAAATCTCGATCTTGCCCAAGCAATAAGCAACGCCTGTCCAGAACCGCAGCAGGTGGAATGAAGGTACGTCCTCCGCCCCCACTACGGATCAAATATCCTCGTAGCGAGCACTCCGCACGCAGAAGTTGCCAACGAACTTCGACAAATCAAGACAGTGTCCCTTGGAGACCTCACTCATGACGTGAACGCCTACATACCTTTCACAGAGCACGACAGACGGGGCGTAATCCTCGAAATTACGAACCACGTGACACCGGAAGCTCTCCAGACGGGCCTATACATCCGCTCACGCGGGACCACCGTACTCGACGTACGACGCATAGGCAAAACATCGTCAATGCTGATCACTTTTATTGGCCCCGCCACCCCCAAGGTTGTGTACTTCAAGAGCGCGGAGTTTCGTTGCCATCTGTACCGCCCAGCACGACAATTCTGCTATGTGTGCATGCAGCCGGGTCATCGCTCCGATGTGTGCCCCACACTAGACCTGGCGGCCTGCAGGAAATGCGGGGCCCAAAATCCTCCTCACGGACATCAGTGCCTGCCAAAGTGTGCTCTATGCGGAGGAACACACGAAACCGACAGCAAGGAGTGCCCCAATCGATTCAAACCACTTAAGCAAAAGCCACCATCCATCCGATCCTCCACCCCATTCATCAAGGAACAACACCGGTCCAGAAAAGACAACAAGGCCCGAACTCGGACGCCGCGCTGGTCCAGCACGGACGACGAGTCATCCAGCCAAAGCTGCAGCAGTAGGAGCAGATCGAGATCCGTCTCCACCAACCGGTCAACCCTTCCTCCCCCTGCACCCAAGCAAAAAAAAAAGGAAATTAGCCGGCCACACCAGGGGCAAGCCAAGGCCACGGACAAATTGTGAGCTGGGCAGAGCTCGTTAAGAACTCTCCCACTGTTCCTTCGAACACACCCACTATACCCAAATGCTCAGACTGCGCAAAAACGGCACACACTATCGACAAGCTACAATCCCAGGTAGCGGAGCTAGCCCGCAAGTGCACTCCTCCCACCACCCCCCATGCCCAAACTCCCCTACCTCCCGCGCCCCGGGACGTTGAGACTTCCCCCAAACCACTTCTACCACTAGTGGCGACCCCCACTCACACACCTCGCCAACCGACAACCACCCCCCTCCAGAACACGTATGAAGAAATAGAGGGACATCTCTTGAATAGCATTATGAAAAACAAAAACACCCTTCTCACAATATTCACCTCCCAGCTCTCATCCCAAATCGCACAAATAGCCGCGCGCCTGGACGCACATGACGCCCAATTTGTTACCCTACAAGCATTGACGAACACCAAAGCCCGTAGCAGAGAACGTGTAACCAGCTCTGACAACCGTCGAGCAAAAACCTACCGTTCCGCGACCGCGGCGGTCGCTATGAGTAGTGACAACGAATCTGTCTGGAGCTTTACCAGCCACCAGGATGGCTTCGCCCTCTAAATCAGGCACTCCTGACCACCTAGAGATCTGGGAATGGAATTGCCGAAGTTTCAGGAGAAAAGAAAGCCTCTTGAAACAATACATCAATGTCACCCCCATTCGACCCGATATAATCTGCCTGCAAGAGGTAGGAGCGGACCCGGCGCCGACTCTCCCAGGATATTACACAGTCCGCAACGCGAGCTCGCCAAAAGTTGCCACCTCTGTTTCTAAGGACATCACGGTGGTCGAACACTCCTTGAGAGAACAGATCAACTACAACACGACCGAGGTCATTCCCAACAAGAGGGGCCGAAAGAGCACCTTCGTTCTGAACGTGTATTACCCCCCACGAGCAACCAAGGCCGATTTCTCTGACATGCTTCAAGAGGCAGATCAGCTTGCTGTTTCGCATCAGCTTATCGCACTCGGTGACTTTAACACCCCCTACAGGGAATGGGGCTACAAAACGAACTCGCTGCGTGGTCTGAGCATGGTACGAGCTCGGGATGCCCTGGGTCTGGAAATACTTACTAATACTTCATACCCAAACCGCGAAGAAAACAGCGTCACGCGCGATTCATGCCCTGACCTTACAATCGTCAAGAATATCCATAACGATACGTGGACAAATCTCGGAGAGAGCTTAGGTAGCGACCACTACATCGTAAGTACGTCTATTACCTCCGCAACCATTCGTCGCACCCTGGGAACAGCCAAAATCACGGAATGGACTAAATACCATGCACAGCCCATTCCGGAAGACCCCATTCAATCAATCAGCGAATGGTGTGAACAGATTCCGAAAGCACACAAGGAGGCCACCACCGAAGTACAATGCGCACCCGATAATCCGGCGGTCGATCGTCACCTTCTGAAGTTGTGGCAGAACCGACAGACTCTGGTTCGCGGATGGAAACGCCAACACCTCAATCGTCCCCTGAGACTCCGCATATCACAGATCACGGCAGAAGCACAAGAGTATGCACAACACCGATCTCAACAGAATTGGCAGGAATTTTGCGAGTCACTACGTGGCACGCTGGGGACGTCCCGCACCTGGGCGATCCTCGGCAGCCTCGTCGATCCGCAAACATCGCGGTCTGCCACTAACCGTACACTCAAGAAAATCGCCCATCTGTACCCCGGAGACGACGCGGCCCTCCTCACCGCCCTCAAAACCAAATATGTCGGCACCTCCCATCCTCCCAGCACAATCTCGTACACGGGAGGCCCAAATGAGAGGCTGGACGCCCCCATCACCACTGCCGAGGTTTACGCCGCGACTCGATCTGCCACACGCAACACGGCAGCTGGCGCGGACCAGATCACAAATGGGATGATTCGAAACCTGGGCAAGTCGCGGATCGAAGTCCTCACTACCTACATAAATGACACCCTATGGGAGGCGGGAGAACTCCCTGCAGAGTGGAAACACTCCGAAATCGTTACTATTCCAAAACCAGGCAAACCATCAATCCTGGAAGCATTGCGACCCATCTCCCTCACCTCTTGCCTGGGCAAACTATACTAGCGCGTTATCCAGACCCGCCTCCAAAACTACATAGAGGACAACAACCTCTTTCCACCCACTATGATTGGCTTCAGGAAAGGTCTTTCTACGCAAGACGCTTTCCTCCTTCTCAAGGAAGAAGTACTCAGTAACATCCCGAGAGGCGGCGAGCACCTAATTATGGCCCTTGATCTGAAAGCGCTTTTGACAATGTTTCTCACGACGCCATCTTGAAAGAGCTCAACGCCCTCGATTGCGGACCCAAGACCTTCAACTACATCAAAAAGTTTCTCAGCAACCGCATGGCCACGATTGGCACAGGGCAGACACCCAGAGCAGACGGCTCTGGCACAGAGCAGACACCCGACAAAGGCACTCCCCATGACTCTTTCATCTCCCCTCTCCTCTTCAATGTAGCTATGATCGGCATGGCAAAAGCACTCGATGCTATTGAAGGCATCGGCTATACTATCTACGCCGATGATATTACCACCTGGTCCACCTGGGGTTCCCTTGCCGACAAAGAAAACACCGTACAAGAGGCAGTCACTTGCGTAGAAAGACAAGCAGCAAATTGCGGCATCCGCTGCGCACCCGACAAATCGGAAATTATCCGCATTCAGGGCTATGCCTACAAATCTCCCGGCGACATCAAGTTTGACTTCGAAGGCATGAGAATAAAGGAAGTCCCTCTTATCCACATCCTGGGCCTTTGGCTTCAGAGCGACAGGAAAGCCAACCACATGTTACAGCGTCTCCGGACAACTGCCCTCCAGATCTCCCGCATGATTCGGCGCATCACCCGCAGCCGAAAAGGCATGAGAGAGGAGGATGCAATTTGACTGATACAGGCTCTAGTTATTAGCCGCCTGTCATACGGACTCCCATTCCTACTACTTCTGGGGAATGAGTGAGACAAAGCAGACGCCATCATCCGTACCGCCTACAAACATGCGTTAGGCCTCTCGATGTACACGGCCAGCTGCCACCTCGAGGACCTGGGACTGACCAACACAATAGAAGAAATGCGAGAAGCCGTCCTAGCATCGAAAAAGGAACACCTCCTCACCACCAAAGCTGGACGCGCAATCTTGGAAAGAGTGGGTTCCCCGGCTGACATACGCGCCGTCCAGCACAATCGTGACGTGCCCTCAACTCTGCGATCTCGCGTGTATGAAGCTCCACTCCCGAAGAACATGCACTCGGACTCACAAAAGGGACGACGAAATGCGAGAGTGGGCTATCTGCGCCGCACACATCGACAGGCACAAAATGCTGTATACGTCGACACAGCCATGTACCCCGATTCAACAAATGCGGTGGCGGTCGTCTTGGACACCAATTTCAAGGAAATCGCCAGCGCCTCCCTACGAAACTGCTCTCCAACATTAGCAGAAACTGCTGCAATTGCCCTGACAATCCAGCACGGTGATGCTACGGGAAATGAGCTAAAATTAGTACCGACTCCCAGTCCGCGTGTCGCCTCTTCCTCTCTGGGTTACTTCCACACTCCGTCTCTCCCATTCTGACTACCCCACAAGTTCAAAATTACACATGCAAGCACCAAATCACTTGGACTCCTGGGCACGAGGGTCTCGAGGGAAACGAGGCCTCGGACAGTCTAGCTCGAGAATATACTAACCGAGCGACTAACCTCCCAGACCTCACCCCTCTCCCCTCTACGTACGGCAAGCGCCTTCTCCTTCTCCGAACACACAGACAAGTCTATCCCCCACCACACCGTAAGCTAACGGCGGCAGACGCCAGAGAATGGCGACAACTACAGACGAACACCTTTCCTAACCTACACAAGTACCACATCATGTTTCCCGACAGATATGACAGAATCTGTCCGTGGTGTGGCGGAATTCTAACAACATATCATGTAACATGGGGCTGCTCCGGTCCCAAGCCCCTCGAACTAGACAAATATCACTCCGAGGAACAGTGGGAGTCTGCCCTGCTCAGCTCTGACTTAGCGACGCAGCGAAAGCTGATATCCCAAGCAAGAGCAACAGCGGTGGACGTTGGGGTCCTGAAATAAGGACTCCACCCAAAATCTTTATTTTCGCCTCTCTATCCTATATTTTTGGAATAAATGTTTTCTACTACTACTCGAACTTAACGTCCGAACTAATGAAGGCGGTTAACCGCCTTTTGTCAGTAAGGCAGTTGCTATCAACGACATTCCAACCCTGCGTAATGGGCTTGTAGACGGGTTCAACGGCACCCTCAAAAATATGATCAGGAAAATATCCCAGGAGAGACCTACAGAGTGGGATAGATATCTCCCAGCTGTTTTTTTCGCTTACCGCGAAGTACTGCAAATGAGTTGGTTTCTCGCCCTTCGAGATGTATGGGAGAACCGTTAGAGATCCACTTAGAATACTCAAGGAGTTGTGGGCTAATAAAGAGATTGCGTCAGATCTCAAGACAACATTCACATACGTTCTTGAGTTGTGGAACAAGTTGGAGGAAACATGCAGGCTTGCACATCAAGGCCTGGGAAGGGCGCGCGAACGCTATAAGGGCTACTATGGCAAGAAAGCCGCTCACAGAAAGCTGAATCCAAGTGACAGGGTTCTCATCCTGCAACCGACGGATCATAATATATTACTTATGCAATGGAATGGTCCTTACCGCGTGACGCAGAAGACAAAAGACTGGGATTATGAATTATTGATAAATAACGAAAAGAAGTTTTTCATGCAAATATGTTGAAAATATACGAAGAGTTCCCGTACGGTACTCCTCCAGGGCAGTATGCTCGGTAGTGGCAGACAAGACAGATGGTGTTGCCGATGTGCCCACGTGCAGTGGGAAGAAAAGTGTAGGATAGAATAAGGTACTAATAAACCCCAGTTTGAATGAAGACAGAAGATCACAGATAAGGGCTCTACTGCAAAGCAAGAGGGATGTGTTTGGGATGTGCCGAGCAAAGCGGAGGTCTTAAGTTGCAAATTAGATCTCTCTACAGATAGACCAGTCTGTGTGAAACAATACCCAGTACCTTTAGCAGTTCACGTATCAACTGAAAATGAGGTGCGGGAGATGCTGGATCTTGGTGTGATTGAGGCCGTGGTCAGCATACAATGCGCCTCTCGCGGTTGTCAAAAAGCCTGATGGTACTAATCGACTGTGTGTACTAAAAGCGGACGTGGTGCTCGCTAAGGTTTGTGAGGAAATTATTTTCTAAATTTCATTTCGCTGAAGGGTATTGGCAAGTAAAAATGGAGGATTCTTCGAAAAAGAAGACTGCACTTTCTTGCTCGGCTGGTTTATTTCAGTTTAAATTCAGGCTTTTTTGGTTTGAAAACAGTATCTACAATATTCACGAACTGGTGAAGAAGGTTTATGATGGGCTACAAAACGTAGAACACTATTTTGATGACATCCTAGCGGCCACAGATATGTGGGAAGAGCATGTAACTACGCTGGAAAAACGATTTGACAGAATTCATCAAGCCAGGTTTACCATAAAACAAGCAAAATATAGGGTGTGCTTTGAAGCCATTTCTTTCCTCTGACACACGCTGGGGATGGACCGCATCGCGACGAAAGACAACACCTTGGTCAAAATACAGCAAGCCCAGACACCGACGACCAAGAAAGAAGTAGAGTCGTTCGTTGGTTTAACGGGGTACTACTGGGACTTTATTCCCGATTATGCTCACATAGCCGATCCGCTTGTCTAACCCACTAAGAAGGGTGCCAGCAGTAAGCTGAATTGGACTGCTGATCATGAGAACGCATTCGTGATTGTAAAATGACATATGGCAAAACTACCCATTCTGCTTGCTCCGAATTTGGATAAAGAATTTCTTCTCGCACTGATGCTTCAGACCGAGTATTAGGAGCCGTAATTTTGCAAGAAGTTAATCGCTTGCTACATCCGGTATTTTTCTGCCAGTAAGTGATTGTCGGTTAGTGAACGCAACTACTCTACCGTTAAAAACGAATGCTTATCAGGGGTATGGGCAGTAAAGAAATTTCACATTTATCTTTATGATGGACATTTCAGAATTCAAACGCATCATCAGCCGCTTCAATACTTAACCAAGGCCAAAATGAACAATAGTAAAGTCATGAGATGGAGTTTGGCCTTGCAAGAATGGCCAGCGACGCTAGCCTGAGCACTTCGAACTCCACCTACTCGCCGGCTAGCTGGATGCCACTGACTGGACCCATGCAAAGCTTCATCAGCATTAAACCGTGAGCACGAACGACAACCGCTAGTAGACTGGGTGTTCCCGGGTCATGTGTATTGGTAGTCTTTGTGTTTTGTGTTAGTTCGGGTCGTTTTGTGTGCTAATGTGTGTGTGTCACGTAGGGTGTATTAAATGTGCGCCTGTGTGGGTACACCTGTCGCCTTGTTCATTCTCTCGCCCCGAGACTTCTGCGGGGATCTGTGACACCCAGGCACCGCAAACCGCCGGTGGGATCATCCTCAGTCCCATCTTTGCTCTGCAGACCTAACATGTTGGTGGGGTGCACTCCCTGTATCCTGGGACCGAGAAGCAGACGGTTGGGGCAGCGATCCCCATCCACTGCTTATCGGTTTCGATCGGGATTCCAAACATAGCCGTAACCGCTGTTGCTATGTAAGAGAGTGGGACCTGTTCAGGACTGCCCTCAACGATTTTCTGCGGTCAGGTCCATCAGATTTGCGGAAAACTTTGTGTGCAGCGCTTCAAAATGCCACTTATTCAAGTTGGGTGGAGGAAGCCGACCGCCTCCGGATCTGCGCCTTCTTCGGCTCTGGGCAGCCCACCGTGGGGCTTAACTGGTGATCACTCGAGACCCATCTTCGGCGCAACACCGAGAGCTTCGTCGCGCAGGTTTAAAGGCTTAAGGAGTCTGGTTATCACGAAAAAAGTCTAGAGCCTCTCACGGAGAGGATTTTGGTGAAAATGAGAATGCTGCACTGCCCCATACGCCAGGAAAGTTCCCGTGACACGAAGAAGAAAAAACTGCACCAATTCTGTATCTACACGTTATCTCCCATTGTCTCAAGAAAGTTGCGGCCCCAGTTAACGTGCGGGTGGTTTTTATTGCGGAACATAAGGTTGGTAGAATATATGCTGCGGGTAGGAAAAAGTTTGACGAGTCTAGGCACACTGCAGTTTGCGCACTGCGAAGCGCATCAATATATGCGTGTCGTGCAAGACAGGTGTCCTCTGCAAAGTCCCGCTCCTAGTTGGAAAAATTTATTTTGGCAGACGGTAGGATGCCCACAAATGAAAAAATTAGCAGTGCTGTGCAATAGCAGGAGCGTATCTCATTGCAAGATCGCGTACTACATGAGTCGCTAAGCCTTCGAATGCGATACACACCTTCGCCGTTAGATGACGTTCTACGCCATACTCACGGTATTAGAGGACGTGCTGTGTCCACCGCTATGGGCGAGGGTGGCGCTGGAGAACACTCTCAAGGTTCGCTGACACGCAGAAGATAAATACCCACGAAAGCAGCAGATTGGACAGCCGTCACCGTAGCTCAGTTGGTAGAGCACCGGACGCGATATTCAGAGGTAGTGGGCTCGGATCCCTCCGGCGGTATGGTTGTTTTTTCTGCTGCTTTGTAAGTAATTTTCTTCAAAGTAATTCACTGACACTACACATTAAAAAACAATATATATAGAAACATTCCCCTGTGCACTTTGGTTTCGTGAGCGTTGGCTTCCTTCATTGGTGAACACTCTCAAGGATAACTTGCACGACTAAACAAAAATGTCCACGAGAGCAGCAGAGAGGACAGTCGTCGCCGTAGCTCAGTGGGTACAGCACGGGACGCGATATTCGGAGGCTGTGGGTTCGCATCTCTCCGGCGGCATGGTTGTTTTCCTGCTGCTTTATAAGTAGTTTTGTTTAAGCGACAGATTAATTGAAGTATTTTACTCCCACTGATCAGCACTACGAATTAACAAAAGAAACATTCCCCTATGCACCTTGGTTTCGCTGACTGCTAGCTTCTCTGATGTGTTTGTCAAACGAGCCCCTCATTTCCCTTACATTGTCTGCTAATAGCCTTAACGAGGGTGTCTGTTCTGGCAGTCTTGATGCCATAGGTACCATAAGAGTGCTCTCCCACAGTTTTCGCCCTCGCTGTTAGATGACGTTCGACGTCATAGTCGCGGTAATACAGGGCGTGCTACGTCCACCGCTATCGACGAGGGTGGCGCTAGTGAAAACTTTCAAGGTTCGCTTACATCCAATAAACATAAATACCCACGAGAGCAGCAGATTCGACAGCAGATTCGACAGGAGAGAAATTTCTACCTCGACACTGCTGCCCGGAAGGATATTTTTGAATCCCTGCCGTCTCACATCCGTCTCGCCGTCATGGTAAGTGATTTTGCGTCTTAGATATCGTTGTACGATATAGACGTGAGCAGGCTTGTGTGGAGCGCGGACGCGCTGCGCTGAGGAATGGAGCAAAACATTAGCGCAGTTTTCTTAACGACGCGCTGCCAGTGTATGGGTTGTTTTATACGACTATGCGCCAGGGCTTGAGCACCTGCATTGTCAGTCAATCCCACTGCCTGCGTTAGACGCGTTAGAGTATAGGCCTCCATATATTGAGTGTGAAGTTTTGTTTGGTGTTCTTTTTATGTGATTGTTTTAAATTGAATGTATTGTATACATTTTCTAAAGTTATGTTCATCCTATGTGTTTCTCAAGAACAAACACAAACATTAGAGGTTGGATACCTGTGATATTTTACTGTAGATTTAGTGGGCTGCCTTAGGATGTCTGTTTAGTATTTCTTTTACTGTAGTTTGTAATCGGCATGTTGAAGTTAGCCACTTGGAATTAGCCACTGGAAATTGTCTGGTGCATAAAATGTTTTTAGCTAATCTTATCTGACAGCACCAGTTAGCCTGAAGTGAGGCGAAGAAGTTTTCAAGTCAACTCTGCATTGTTTTTCAAGATTTGCTATTGTATCGTTTTGATTACTTTTAGGTGCTGATTTCACGTTAGTCCCTATCTCTAATACCTGTCCAAGAATTGTGGTTTCCAATGTTGTTTATTGTCCTCCATTAAAAAAATAACATTGTAATCTACAGGTCTTTTGTGACATTTTCTTTACTTTACGCAGGCTCTTCAATTTCTTTTCAATTGAATAAGCTTGACATGTTAAGCAGCCTTTTAATGCTGCTGGTGTTAATATTTCAGATATGTGTGTAGGTTAGTAACTGACATTTGTGATAATCCATTGCTATTTGTAACGGTGGTCTGTGTAATTCAGTATTTTCGAACATCCAATGGAATGAATGTAAGTCTCATGCACAAGTTAAATTGCGAACAGTGTTTTGAGGACGTGCTAGTAACAATGTTCTCTAAAGTGCTTAAAACTGCAGTCTCGAAAACAAAATGTCTAACAAACTTGTACAGCTACCTTGGACTATGAAAATAAAACCACGGAGCACTAGCTATATGCAATGTTTTTGTGTAATCCTGACTGCGAATCCTGCTTTTATCGACTTTGAGGACTTATAGACTGGATGAAAATAGTGCTCGAAAATTATTTTCAATGCGCGAGTGGAGCACGGAATTCAAAATTTTCTTTAAAAAGGTCCATTATGCACTGCAAAAATAAGTAACATTAATGAACGGATTTTAAGGATACAATATACAAATGCATTCTTTTTAAAAACTTCTAAAGGCAGAGAGATGGCAAAAATTATTTGTCCAATGTGGAGCTGCCCGCAAGTGGCTTGTGCATCATTCAGGTTCATTAACTTCAGGGATTCGGTTTTTGGACCACAGTGACGAGATAGTATGCTTCACGAGAAGAAAAATGTGTTGCAGGAATTTGGCACGTAGATTCGTTACCACGGTCTTGCTTTCAGTTTCATTGCCTGTCGTCTCCCCAACTCTGCTTTTGTTGCCCATTGCGAACCACCATGTCAAGATACTTTCGGCTAGCGCCGGAGCCATGGTTTGTGTATTTTTTACAGAAGTGCCGTATACTCAGCGCAGTCAGATTAAAGACGTTTCCTTGCCGCCACCGCTGGTCTCGTTTTGTTTCCACGATGTGCGGCAGTACGCTGCGACGTGACTGGGACGTCGTGTGTATGCATGGCGCCCCGATCGTGCAACGCAGGCATCGAGGAGGAGGTGAAGACAGCGGTCCGATGCACTTTGTATCCAGCGTTCTTGCCCTGATCCTTACAGTACTACTTCGTAACGGCGTGGACGGAACGGGGCTGGTTATTATATCTCAAAATTGAAGTTCGATTGGGCTTTGTTCATGATTACAAAGCGCATTCGAATCTGATTATTGCGATTAACTAACTAGCACCGTTCCGCCTATATAGTTAGCAGTTCTAGTATCCCTGTAAGAAAGAGAAAAAATGCAATATAGAAAAACGGACCACTGTCATCACCTCCTCCTAGATGCCGGCGTTGCAAAGCGCCTGCATTAACACGACACCGCAGCCACCGCTCAGCGTATCGCCGCGGTTGAAACCTCCCATTGCAAACCGGAAGTGCATCGTAATTTTTGGTGTAAAAATCTACACCAAATATACTCCCATTGTCAACCGCAAGTGCTTCGTATTTTTGGTGTAAAATTTACACCCAATCTGCTCCCTTCGCCAACCGTAAGTCCTCCGTATTTTTTGGTGATGAAACTTACTCCAAGTCTAACGGTGTATATCGAACCTCGATTTGGGAGGTCACTAGAGGACAAGCCAAAAACACCCATCTGGGTTGATTTGTGTTTAGTGTGTAGATCACCTGGGGTTCTTTAACGTGCACTGACATCGCAGAGCACACGGGCCTCAAGCATTTCGCTTCCATCGAAATTTGACCGTTGCGGCCGGGATCGAACCCGCGTCTTTCGGATTTGCATCTGAGCGTCATAATCACTGAGCCACCGCGGCGGTCCGAAGATTTATGCGTAAGTACAAAATGGGTGAGTATAGATTCCTGGAGTTCTGCCTTGGTTGTCTTTGGCCATAAGGCTCAGCAAAACACCACCTGTCTCAGCTCACTGCACGACTTGAGTGATTTATATCCGCACGAATATTGTCACGAGAAGAAAACCGGGCGGCAGCCGTTCAACTTCCAAAACCTGCTATGCATGACTAAGAGACAAAGTTTGCGTATGACAGCATCTATAATTTGGGCGATTGGAAAATTCCGCCCTTGCGCACAACGGTCGCCGGCATGGCGTCTGCGATCGTGCAAGCGACTTTTCACACGTTTATCTCGAAGCGTCTACACTCGTTTTAAGAAAGTAAGCAATGCCGGAAACATTTTAAGTACCTGATATAGAGAATGGCAAGACCTTTCGCGCTTATAAAAAAAGGTAATTTTTTGTAAACAAGAAATAAAGAAGGACGTAACGAAGTTCCACGGTGCACCTAGGAAGTGCTGTTCGATGCTGTAGCTTCGATCATACGATCGAATATTTTACAAAATATATACACAATTCTCTTTGTTGCGGCAGCGGCTGCGGATGATAAAGGAAATAATTGTTTGGGCATAAATGTGTTTTTCTGAGAATAGGGCCGAAATTCTGTGATCGTGAAAGTGTGCGCATTGTGTGAGTTCCTAGCTTTTGGGCCATTCATGTTCTTTTCGTGAAATAGGCTGTTGGAAAATATACATGCACAATTTTTCAGATTTTTCTCTATTGTAGAACATTGTGCGTGTCTGAAAGGGTTAAGAGTGTAAAAGTCTCTTTTTACGTCTAGGAACATAAATAAACCTATTTTATTATTAAGCAAGGACGAACCTAACACCTGAGACAATGCTAATACTGTTGTAGCTGTATACCTGTTGTTGGTAAAGCCATATTGACATTGAGATATGATTTTAGTTCTCTCCGAGTAGCCTCTTTGTTGTTTCGCAACAAGTTTTCCGAACACAATATTGGTTTGGTTTACGGGGGTTTCCGTCCTAAAGCGACTCAGGCTATGAGAGACGCCGTAGTGAAGGGCTCCGGAAATGTCGACCACCTGGGGTTCATTAACGTGCACTGACATCGCACAATACACGGGCCTCTAGAATTTCGCCTCCAAGAAAATTCGACCGCCGCGGCCGGGATCGAACCCGCGTCTCTCGGGCCAGTAGCCGAGCGCCATAACCACTCAGCCACCACGGCGGCCCGAACACAATATTAATGATACTGAAAACCGAAATCGGTCGATAACTGCATGGCTTCGGTTCTGGCCGCGGCGGTCACATTTGAATGGTGGCAGGATGTTAGAGGCTCGTGTACTGTGCGATGTTATTGCACGTCACAGAACCGCACGTGGCCGAAATTATCCGGAGCTCTCTATTACGGCGTCCCTCATGGCCTGAGTCGCTTTGAGACGTTGAACTCCAGATGCCTACTAAGCCAAGCCAGCTGGACGGACCATATTACTATCAACGTGTTAGTGAACTGGGATAAATAACTCTTGAAATCTTACGTGACGGAAGCCAACAGTCGCCTAAACAACGAAGCATGGGGGATGTATTGTTTCAGAAATAATTTGTGGCGTTCATAAATGCGAGGTCAATAGGCTAATTATTTGAACATAACTGATCAGAAAGGAGAAGAAAAAACAACACGCCGCCGGTGGGATATGAACCCGCGACCTGGAATCCGACCAGCGGCAGAGGTTGCTGTTTCTTTTGGTTTCGAATCAATTATTAAAAAAATATTTACTTTATTAAGCTCCCATTCATGAACACCATAAATTATTTTTAAAACAATACATCCCCTATGGTTCGTGGGCCAAGTGAGCTCTATAGGTAGAATCTCGCAATCAGAATCCATTACTTTTTAGTCACTAAAACAATGTGACACAATTTTTACGAAATCAGTGTCACCAACCCGCCGCCCTTACCACATATGCTGTCCGGACGGAAAACACGAAACCTGTTTAAAGAAAATGAGTTAAAAGGGGAGAGCCAAGTTTCTTGCAAGAGCACAATATCTGGGTTCTCATAGAAGAATTTTTAAATCAGGAAGAGAAGATGCAATAAAGAGGCAATTCCATTGGAGAACCTTTACACTCGCCATGATGACTCTTCGAGAATTGAGGCTGAAACAGCCTCTTGTAGCATATGTGACTTGGAAGACACTCTAGAAGGCCCTTTTTTGGCCTTGAGCTGGGGAACGGAGTACTTAGAAGGAGAGGTTCAAGCACTACGCTTCTGTGTAGGTCAACCCATTTGTACATCATTAGTGCAAACAGTGTTGCGAGAAAGACTTACAGGGACGCTGTCGAGAGGCGACATGTGAGACTGCGCCTTGGGAGATGACATGGCAACAAAACTTTGAGCACAGGTTTGCTGTGATGTTCATGCTGGTGGAAGTACGAGCTGAGGTTTAGAAATAGCCTGATTTGCAACAATATCAGACAACGCCTGCGTGAAGCCGTTTAGCATGCGCTCGACCAGAACTCAGAGTGCTTTTTCGACGGTTGAAACTACGGAGGCAGACAATGTGGCCTCGAAGTCAGGAGTAGAGGAACGCACAAGGCTGGCATATGAATGTTTTTTGCGGTTAAGGAGCGCATAAGCGTCTGACCGTGAGGAGCGATTCTGCTCGATTCCAATAAACTTTGCTCCTGTGACCGACTTTCACAAGTGGCCTCATCGGCGCTGTGACTGTTATTGCATAGACAACAGCTTGGTTGTACAGCGGTGCAGCTGTCGGAAGCGTTACCTTCGCCATAGACTTTGCATCTGGTCGCCGACTTACAGGCTCTACCACTATGTCCAAATCTCCAACAGTTGGTGCATATTGCAGGGATCGAGAATTCAGCGGTTCCACGCGGTAGACAGTTGGCCGAATTTTCAACTCCGATGGGCATATGCGACCAGCAAAAGTTGTTATGACTGACTACGTTGCATCACGTACTCCAGCGTAACCGCGAGACCAGCGGTATACAGAAATAATTCCCGCCACGGCTTCCTGGAACTCCTCAAAAATATCTTGAATTGAAGATGACGGGTCCACTCAACGGACAATTTCCTTAGTGCACGCAAGCTGCTCAGGAATGAAGGCTTTAACCGGCAGAGAGGTTAAGGTATTACACCGGAGAAAATCCGACACACACTGAATGTTTGCCGACCTACAAACAATACCACGCCTTCCAAAAGGTCGCACTTCAGAGATGTCGAGATAGGGAGTGGTTAGACTTCTCAGTTGTTCCTGTATAGTTTTAGGATTCTTGAGTTTTAGAATTCCATCTCCACTCGGTACAAGCGCCACGGGAAATTGAATCGACACCATTTTTTAGAAATGAATTCAAAGGCAAGCTTTCGGCCGGCAGGCTGGCGAACCAGGCAGCCCAGCCTTTTTCCGGGGAGGTGAAAGACACGCCTACACACAGCGTGCCGGCAACCTTACATCACCCGAGTCGGCAGGGCTACCCTGAACCCTGGCAAAAACCCCACGAACGTGGAACGATTCACCAAAAGAAACGCCCGGCACCACTAGGAAACGAAGCAGGCAGGCATGGCACGCGCTGTGTGTGCAGGTCTCGTCCTCCTCTTTGTAGCCAGGGCCAGACGTCCTGTTAACTACAATGACACCCATATGACAGCTTAGCGCAATAAATCCAATCATGAGACCTATTATCGTTCTCTCACTACGTACGCCTTATCCAGGCAATCGATTAAAATCAAACATCACAACTGGGTCAGAGGTGACCTTTTATTTTACCTTCAGTGATTGTAAAGCGACTGGTGCAGGTACTTAGCAGCTGAGTGTCTCTCCACGGCACCGGTGAACGAAGCGACTTCGTCGAAGTCAGTTGCAGTTGCCCACACTTCAACGCGTTCCCGAGTTCGTCTGCAATTATAATGGCCTTAGCGTCGCATACCTGAGCATCAAAAGACAAAAAAACAGAGAACTATAAATATTTTTGTTCACGCAACGAGTGGTGATTTAGGTGAATAAAAAGCGTCTGCTTGCGAAAAGGTAACTCGAACGCCATGACGGTATTGGCGACGATACTCTCGAAAGTTGGCCGCTACTAGCTCCGCCCGGAAAGTGTACAACAGCTGTATCTTACCGGTACTCACCTATGGGACAGAAACATGGAGGCTAACGAAAAGGATTCATCTTATGTTGAGGACGACGCAGCGAGCTATGGAAAAGAAAATGGCTGGTGTAACATTAAGGGACAGGAAGAGGGCGGAGTGGAAAACTTTATGGAGCTCTAAGCTTAGATGTCTTCTCCGGTGACTGTGGACGGGGTCCTCAAGTGCAGGGCCCCAGCAGCCTTTGTCGTCTTGCGGACCCTGCCAATCAGCTCTTGCTGATCTTCAGCTGAACAACGCAGCTTCACACTGCTCCGGCGTTGGTGCGTTCTTCATCGGGGCTGCCGCGGTTTCTGCGCAATCGCATGTGGTGTATGTCCATAATGGGAATCAAGAAAAAGAAATGGACAAGTAATGCGAAGAGAAGATAACCAATGTTCTATTATAGGCAACAGAGTGAATTGCAAGGGAGGGCAGGCATAGCAGGGAAGCCGCCGCGGTAGCTGAGTGGAATTACGGCACTCGGCTGCTGGCCCGAAATACGCGGTTTCTATCCCGGCCGCGGCGGTCGAATTTCGATGGAGGCGAAATTCTAGAGGCCCGTGTACTGTGCGATGTCAGCGCACGTTAAAGAACCCCAGGTGGCCGAAATTTCCGGAGCCCTTCACTGCGGCGTCCCTCATAGCCTGAGTCGCTTTCGGACGTTAAACCCTCATAAACCATAAACCTAAACCTATGAAAGAATTCACTATAACCGTATACCTCGAATCTGTTTCTTATGCAGTTCTTTTGCCGCTCCATTCCACCATAGAGGAAGCTACCTATTGGTGCTTTTGATGCACACATCTCATGGCTGGGACGCTACCTCTTCCTGCTGGTAATGCACGCAAGTAACGACAAGGGGGCTGGTTGATATTGCAGACAAGTGTCAGTATGGCGTACCAAATAGCGGACCGACCAAGTCACTTTAGTATCCTTGTGTTAATGTATGTTTATTAAAATCACCTCAAAGTTTGATATCTACATAGTTGTGGTCTTTTTGCATATATTTAGCAGGACGTATATCCACTAGTGTTGGCCAACTTGAATATCAGTCTTAAGACAGGGTAAGTACGCTTTCACTGTGAGAAATTGTTCAGCAATTTAGAGAACTAAACAATCACACCCTTAGAAATATTTATTATAAATGCGCATATTGTAGTGCTGTCAAGTGTTGAAAAAAGTATGTAGCTTTGATGCTTGTCAAAGGTAAAAGTCCACATCTAGTTACATGGAGCAAATCACATGCCTGCAGTTTTAAGTTGCTGCACTTTAAGCTCGCTACAGGATGCTTCACATCTTTCATTTTGTCACGAGTTTATTTGGCTGCCTCGACTGTTCTGGACTGACTGGCATGTCAGGAAGTTAAAGGAAATCAGCCTTGATTTCTTACTGTTTAAGCAATAGTGCTTCACAATGTGTGTATGTGTGTGCATGCAGTTTTTTTCAAAGGTTTGTTATGTGGCTCATGGAACCTTCATGTTACAGAAGAAATCATTTCACTTCTCTGTTGTCCAGGAAAGTGAGCAGTAATAGTATATACACCAGGTGTGTCAGAGAGAACCAAGTAATTTTCAAAAATATGCTTTTTGGGTTAAAATATGGCTTTTTCAGCATAGTATTACCAGTGTTGGCGGACACCGGAAAGCCAATTAATTGTATTTAGTTGCTGGTTAACTAATTTCCGATAATAAATTTTAACTATCACTGTTAGTGACTGGTTGCAATTAGAATTTGTAGCCTGTAATTAGTAGTAGCCATACCAGTATTTAGAATTTACAAAATGCGATTACCCTCGCCACTGTAGCTCATCAAAATTTGACTGCACCGTGCGAAAATACGTGCGCTTTTGAAAGCATTGTGACATTCCGTGTATGCTACGAGGATCCACGTTCGACGGCGCGGCGTAGACGGAGACCCGTGACAGCGGCATCATCAATTACCCAGCCATGCTCTTTGAGTGACGACCAGAAAAACCGGACCCGCCGCCGCCCCGGGGAAACAGGCTTTATCCTCCCCAATTTCCGAGCCACTGGGACAACATTCTTCCCCCCCCCCCCCCTTTGTCGTGGGCTATCGCCGGGAAGGCACCCACAGCTTCCCAGAAGGGCCGTGACGGACACCTGTCAGACAGACAGGCAGTACTCGCCAAGAATGTGGAAAGACAGGCGCTAGTGAATTAGCTCCGAAGAGAGAGCCTGTGTATACTCTCACTTGAGAGAGAGTGGTGGCGTTTTTGTTGTTTATTTAGTTTGTATTGTTAACAGACTCTGGGGTCGAGGCTAAGCCCCACCCAAGGGGTGGTCCCCATCTCGCATGTTATTTTGGATTGGAGAATTGATGCTTTGGGCGGGCCACTGGAAATGACCGCCCTTAGTCCTTTGTTAATCAAGTGCTTAAAAGCGCATGTAAACGGATGCAGTTCAGTCTGAGCTGGGGCTCCATGCTTAGCATGTAATGTGATGCTACTTAGGCACTAACCTGCCCGGTCGATGAGTAAAGTAGTGCAAAGTTTGTTCTGTTGAAAAATTATGCTCTGCTGTCATCATCTACAAGCTCGCCTCCTGTTCATCTTCCAAGCCGAACGACACTAGAGGAAGGGTTTGGGAACCATCCTCGAAGAAACGGACGACTATTGAAATTCTACTGCATACACGCAAGCCGAGCAGGACGACATCGTTCGCGAAGAGGGCCTTCAGCGCCGAAGCCCGACGGCGTGCAGCTTCTGCCAGCAACCGCTCGAGCCCAACTCCGGAGCCACTCCATCGCCCCCATGAAGTCGTCGGCACGTAAGCTCGGACGCCCCAGCCTCTGATGTATAATCCTAATCATGTGTAATTATTGAATATACCTGTTTGTTTAAACTGAGCCATACGGTGTCTCTTTGCCTCTCCGTCCCGTGTGGACCTGCGCATTATGGGGGTCATCACACTGGTGTCAGAAGTGGGGTCTCAAAAGCAAATGTCCTCTGAATGCTGTGACATTCATGACTTCAAAATTGTAATCAAAAGGGAATCACGGGACTGATTGTGGGACTTTTACCCCCATTTGAGAGGCTTGAGGCACTGGAGGGCTTGAAAAAAAAAATGACTGTATCTGAGGGAGCTCCCACTCCACAGCCGTCGCTCGGAGCAAGCATGCTGGCATTAGGAAGCGTCATTCCGACGTTTACGGGAGATAAGACAGGGGTTCCAATCTGCGATTTCTTTTCCATGCTAGAAGAGATTGGGAAAATGGGGGGATGGTCCGATGCTCAAATGCTGGGAATGGCGAGGTGTAAGATGGCAGGAGCTGCTCATGATTTTGCCTGGCGAGACGAAAAAGTAAAATCCACAAAATCATTTGCGGAATTTAAGAAGCTCGCGTTTGAGCATTTCGACACTGAACCACGTCACGTGCGGGTACAGAGGTTCCGTGACGCCGGACAGATGGTAGGGGAGGACGTGCGAACATTTGCGTCGCGGCTTCAGCGCCTAGCACGCGATACGTTAAGCAGGGAGGAGGAAGGAGACCAGTTAAGGAAGAAATACGCGGAGGATATACTTAAAGAGGAAATGACCGCTTTGTTCGTGGCTGGTCTGCAAGACCCCGTGCGCCGGTTCGTGCTCTCGCGCAAGCCGAGCAATTTCGACCAAGCCGTGGAGGCCGCATTGGATGAGGAACGAAATGAGGCGTTAACGACAGCCGCAGCGAGAGTACGCGTCATAGAGAGAGCGGTGCTCAACCCTGAGGTTGCTCTCTTGACAGAGCGGTTAGATCGCTTGGAACAGCTGCTAACTCAGCAGGTAGAACGCCAGGTTGAAGCGCGCGCTCAACAGCGCCCATTCGCTGGAAACCGGAGACCGCCACAAAGCTACAGGCGCGGTATGCGAGATTTTGAAGAAATCGTATGCTTCGCTTGCCAGGGTCGCGGACACATCGCCAGGTTCTGCCAAAACGTGCGCCGTGGGGAGCCACAAAGAGAAGCAGGCGAGACACGCCCTAAGCAAGCCGACAGCGGGGCTCCAGATACCGAGACAAAAAACTAGTTAGTCCTCCCCCGCCTGAGGAGCGTGGGGAGGGAGCAGTAGATGATGAGGTGGTGGTAGTTTGTGTGGCCGACGAGGCATGCCCTGTTGTGCGTTGCAAGTTAAATGGTTGTTGCATGGAATTGTTGATAGATACGGGGTCAAAGGTGACATTGCTTAAGGAGAGCAGTTTTAACACGCTTCGAAGGAAGGGGGACCGCGAGGTGTTGGAAGCGTCTGGTGGTATGGCAACCAAATTTGTAGGCATAACGGGGGATCCTATTGGCATAAGTGGACTCTACCGGTTACACTTCTCTCTCGGCGGAATTGCATTGGAGCACCCCTGCTACGTATGCCCGGACACGGTGTCTCTGCCAAACGGAGTGTCAGGTATATTAGGGCAGGATTTTTTGAGAAAAGGGAAGGTAGTAGTGTCATTCTCTGAGGAAGAGGTTAATGCGGGCGGCTCAAAAGTTCCGTTTTTGAATAGGAGAGGGGCTGAGATTCGCATTACCGATATTGACACCCGTCAAACAGTGGGATCATTGGAGAAGGTATATTCGCGGGTTGCCGTCAGGCTGGTCGAGGAGGCGGTCGTCCTTCCTTGGTCGGAGCACATTTTGTACGCGTTTGTGCCTTCAGATGTAGAGAGCGGCGCCGTGGGAGTGCTTGAGCCGGTCGACTCTCTCAGCAATGGCCTGAAGGCAGCCGCGTGCCTCGTGACAGTTAATGACGCCCACAGAGTGCCCCTACGGGTGGTTAACTGTAGCCAGCAGCCACTGAGCCTTCCCAAGAACAAAACATTGGCTTTCTTCACCTCTGCGATAGAGCAACGTGAGCCCACCGATACGGTACTCGCAACTGTAGAGCATGCTAGTCCTTCGGCTGCTCCAAAGGTGTCGTTCGATCTTTCTCACGTAAAATCCAGGGAGAGGGAGGCTCTGGCTGGTTTACTGAACGACTACTCGGAGGTATTCGCCGCGTCCAACCTGGATTTGGGCTGCTGTGGCGTTATAAAGCACAGGATAGAAACCGGCACTTCATCGCCCGTTTACCAGCGTGCGTACAGGATTCCTTACTCCCAACGTGAGGAGATGGAGCGGCAGGTGCAGGACCTGATTGATCGCGGCATTGTCGAACACTCAAAGTCACCCTGGGGAGCACCAGCACTATTGGTGGAAAAGCCAGATGGCTCATATCGATTGGTAGTGGACTACCGCAAACTAAATGCCGTAACTCGCATCGATCCCTACCCCATCCCCAATATACAGGAGACGCTTTCTCAGCTGGGCTCTGCCAGGTACTTCACGGTAGTGGACATGGCGGCGGGATTCTGGCAGATAGCAATGGATCCGGCAGATGCCGAGAAAACGGCATTCAACACGCCCTCAGGGCACTATGAATGGAAAAGAATGCCGATGGGTCTGGCCAACAGCCCTGCTGTCTGGCAGAGAACCGCTGATGTTATCCTGGCAGGTCTTCTGGGGAGGCTGTGCTTCGTGTATATGGATGACATTATCATATACAGTGACAGTTTTGATAACCATTTGCGCGATATTGAGCAGGTTTTGGTGCGACTAAGAGCAGCGGGTCTCAAGCTGAAGCCCTCTAAGTGCCAATTCCTCAAAAACGAGGTGAAGTACCTCGGGCACGTTGTTTCAGCTGACGGCGTGCGACCGGACCCTGAGAAACTAAGGTGTGTCTCGGATTTTCCATCGCCGACTAGCGTCCGCCAGGTCCGGCAGTTTCTCGGCCTGATCGGTTACTACCGAAGGCACATAGAGGAGTTCGCCAAGCTCGCTAAGCCGCTCACCGCCTTAACAGCCAAAAATGTCGCCTTTCGCTGGGACGAAAACGCGGAGAATTCTTTTGGGGCCCTGAAAAGGAAGCTAATGAGTGCACCGCTGTTGCGCCACCCGGATTTTAATTTGCCCTTCGTTATGGCCACAGATGCGTCAAAGTTCGCAGTTGGTGCCGTGCTATCTCAGGTTATCGAGGGCAAAGAACATCCCGTTGCTTTTGCTAGCCGACAGCTGAGCCCCACAGAGCAAAAGTACGGAGCTACGGAAAGGGAGTGCCTCGCCGTTGTCTGGGCAGTAAAGCACTTCAGATGCTACCTTTACGGCCGCAAATTCAAGCTAGTCACAGACTGCCATCCTCTGAAATGGGTGATGAGTGTCAGGGACCCTAGCTCGCGACTCGCTAGATGGAATCTACACCTGCAGGAATACTGCTTTGAAGTTGAGCACAAGTCAGGAAAGACACATCTGAATGCTGATGCACTCAGCCGCACAGCTGCCGTGGCAGCTATAGATGAGTTTGTCCCCGTAGTCGACCCCGCCGAATTACGCGCAGAGCAGTGCAAAGATCCTGACCTGAAGCGAATAATCGAAAGCTTAGAGGGCGCACCGTCTCACCCCGAACAGCTAGGTTATTTCATTGACAAAGACGGCACCCTGTGTCGGCGCACGAGGCCAACCAGGAAAGGGAGACCAGAGAAAACCGCTTGGGAGAGAGTCGTCATACCTCGGTCGTGGACAGAAAGGGTTCTTCGCGAGTTTCACGATGCGCCATGCGCCGGTCATTTTGGCGTAGCAAAGACACGCAGGCGTGTGGAGCGTTTGTACTTTTGGAGTGGCATGCGACAGGATGTTAGAGACTACTGTGCGAAGTGTCATTCCTGTCTCGAAAGAAAAACACCCAAGGGACGAAGACCAGCTCCAATTCAGCCGTTCTCTGAGGTTTCGGCTCCCTTCGAGCGGACAGGTATGGACATAATGGGCCCATTGCCCACGACCACTTCCGGAAACAAGTACATTTTAGTATTTGTCGATCACCTTTCAAAATACGCGGAAGCGGTAGCACTCCCAGATCAGAAGGCAGACACGGTTGCAAGAGCATTTGTCGAACAGATCGTGCTCCGACATGGACCCCCGAGGCAACTCTTGACAGATCGGGGAACGAACTTCGTGTCGCAGCTAATGAGGAGAGTTTGCGAGCTGCTTAAGATCGCTAAGAAGCAGACAACACCGTACCATCCGGCTTGCAACGGCGCGGTGGAGCGACTGAACCAAACCGTGGCCGGGTTCCTGTCGCATTTTGTTTCGCGCGACCAGCGGGACTGGGACTTGTGGCTCCCGTATGCAATGTTTGCCTACAATTCCGCAGCACACGAGAGCACGGGCGAATCGCCATTCTTTCTTCTCTACGGCCGAGACCCGGACCAGCCTAGTGAAGTGCCAGAGGGCCCCCGTCGTGTCCCATACGCTTCACTGGACGACTATAAGGTTCAGCTAGAATCGCGCTTGCAAGTGGCGAGGGACATCGCAAAGGAGTCCTTAAAGAAAGCGGCGAAGCGCAGGAAGGAGGTGCACGATCGCAGTGCTAGAGACGCGCCGTTTGATGTGGGGGACAGCGTGTACATTGAAAACTGCCAAAGGCAGATTGGGCTAGCTCGTAAGTTCCAGACGAAGTGGAGAGGACCGTGCGAGGTTGTCGAGAAGCTTTCTCCGGTAAACTTCAGAGTCCGAGACGTGAACCGGCGTTTGATAAGGATACACGCAAATCGCCTCAAGTCGGCACCGGTTCAGTATTCACGAAATGAGGAAAGGGAAAGCGCGGATTTTGATGGGGACAGAAGTGAAGCGGAGCGCGCAGATAGTTCGCAAGAAACGCCCTCTCCTGCATTTGTTCGGCAGGCGCCCGAGGTGACGGCCGGAATGCCACCGGATTTACTTCATGCATTGCTAGAAGAAGAAGCGCGCGAGGTTGCCGCGCAGATAACGCCAGGAGAGGCTCCTGCCACGAGCCCTCGCGAGTCCCAAAGCAGACAAAGGGGCACAGACTTACTTAGTATGACTCATGAAGGCCGATATCCGCTGCGAAATCGGAAAGCTAAGTCGGACTAATGGCGTAAACAGAGCGGAGTTTTGAACTGGTTAGAATTGTGTAATGCCACAGCTCATAACATTGCTATGTGCTTATGTGTTAAGTTATCGGAGTTGGTAGTTAAACCTTTCTGTCATTAAGTAACACCTTCACAGGAGAGCATGCGGAGCGCATGCAGAACCTGCCCTACTTCCTTTCGTTATCTATATTTTTGTCTGTGCCGTGATCGTGCTAGAAGTGGGAGCTCCTTTAACTGTGGTAAATTTATTACGTCCAGTTTGGACTAGAAAAGAGAGGCTTGGGTGCTGAGTTTCATGTTTATCTGTAAAAGAAGATCAGTGCTGCCCCTGGAGACGCCAGTATTGACAGCGGAGGCATATGGTGTTGTGCAGTGGTGTTGAGTGCAGCGAAAAGTGTTTTGTCGGACGCACTGTGCGAGGCGATTCAGAAAGACAAGGGGAGCTGCGTGGACTCAAATGTTCGGAGAACATTCTTCTGGAGGGTGAGCGAGTGTGACATTCCGTGTATGCTACGAGGATCCACGTTCGACGGCGCGGCGTAGACGGAGACCCGTGACAGCGGCATCATCAATTACCCAGCCATGCTCTTTGAGTGACGACCAGAAAAACCGGACCCGCCGCCGCCCCGGGGAAACAGGCTTTATCCTCCCCAATTTCCGGGCCACTGGGACAACAATCTTTCCCTCCCCCCCCCCCCCTTTGTCGTGGGCTATCGCCGGGAAGGCACCCACAGCTTCCCAGAAGGGCCGTGACGGACACCTGTCAGACAGACAGGCAGTACTCGCCAAGAATGTGGAAAGACAGGCGCTAGTGAATTAGCTCCGAAGAGAGAGCCTGTGTATACTCTCACTTGAGAGAGAGTGGTGGCGTTTTTGTTGTTTATTTAGTTTGTATTGTTAACAGACTCTGGGGTCGAGGCTAAGCCCCACCCAAGGGGTGGTCCCCATCTCGCATGTTATTTTGGATTGGAGAATTGATGCTTTGGGCGGGCCACTGGAAATGACCGCCCTTAGTCCTTTGTTAATCAAGTGCTTAAAAGCGCATGTAAACGGATGCAGTTCAGTCTGAGCTGGGGCTCCATGCTTAGCATGTAATGTGATGCTACTTAGGCACTAACCTGCCCGGTCGATGAGTAAAGTAGTGCAAAGTTTGTTCTGTTGAAAAATTATGCTCTGCTGTCATCATCTACAAGCTCGCCTCCTGTTCATCTTCCAAGCCGAACGACACTAGAGGAAGGGTTTGGGAACCATCCTCGAAGAAACGGACGACTATTGAAATTCTACTGCATACACGCAAGCCGAGCAGGGCGACATCGTTCGCGAAGAGGGCCTTCAGCGCCGAAGCCCGACGGCGTGCAGCTTCTGCCAGCAACCGCTCGAGCCCAACTCCGGAGCCACTCCATCGCCCCCATGAAGTCGTCGGCACGTAAGCTCGGACGCCCCAGCCTCTGATGTATAATCCTAATCATGTGTAATTATTGAATATACCTGTTTGTTTAAACTGAGCCATACGGTGTCTCTTTGCCTCTCCGTCCCGTGTGGACCTGCGCATTATGGGGGTCATCACAGCATGGAGGCAAAGCAACTGCTCCAGCGCATTATACTAGTCCCCGAGTCTAGCTCCGTGCGCTCAATAGTGGACACAATCTGGACCAGAGGGCGCTGCGGACGCCAGTGAACAGCGCCCTTTCCGAGCGATTCCTCCTAATTGATCGGGCAGGACGACGAGCTTCGCCACTGACTTGTGTGCGTTGCCTGGCCTGCACGTGAAGAAACGAGTTTCGCGCGCGCGCATTCGTTCTTTCTGGCTCGCGCTTCGGCGCCGTTTAGAGAGGCTTCGCGCGCGCTATGCTCTCTCCGCTCGTGCATGGACGCCGTTGTGAGAGAAGAGCGCGCCCGCTCGAGGGTTTTCCGCACGCTTTGACACTGCTACGAAAATTTTTCGCGCGCTGGAGGGAGCAGCTCGTGTGCGCGGCGTCAAGCAAACAGTCCAAAAGGGCGCTGCTTTCGTCACGCCCTAGTTTTGTGCCCAGAGCGCATAACCACGTGGTGTACGAAGTGAAAACTGAAATTTAGCCTACCTTCCCGACCGCGGCGGCTGCTTTTTTATGGAGGAAAAACGCTAAGGCGCCCGTGTGCTGTGCGATATCAGTGCACGTTAAAGATCCCCAGGTGGTCGAAATTATTCCGGAGCCCTCCACTACGGCACCTCTTCTTCCTTTCTTCTTTCACTCCCTCATTTATCCCTTCCCTTACGGCGCGGTTCAGGTGTCCAAAGATATATGAGAGAGATACTGCGCCATTTACTTTCCCCAAAAACCATTATTATTATTACTGCCTTCCAACGAAGCTGCGGCACGAATGCGTTTCGCGTTTTTTTTTCTTCGTGTCTTCAAATAGTGCTAGCTCGGATCGATCTGCTTGCTTCCGCCGTGCGTGCTGGTGACATGTTTCTGCTGCCTTTTTCTTTTCCCTTTGCGCGGTGTTTCAATGGATTTGGCGCTATGCTGCTCACCCGAGTGTAACAGATCAAATCGCGCCGTGTTTAGATTTGTGCGAAATACGAAAGCGTATTTCGCAATATAGGTGCGCATTAATGAATCCCATTCTGTTGAGCTTTGAGAGTGTTAGCATGGGCGTGCGGCTGATACGACCAATATGGTAACGCATTGCCATTCCTACCGGTGTCGCGCTTGCTTAGGCGCTTCTGCCATATGGTCGTATTTACAGCATATGGCGTATTTACCATACGGATATCTAAAAATATTGTCACCATCGTGCACAAGTCTGGCCAGAAACACAGCGATGCTGACTGTCTATCTCGCGCCCCAATCCTGTGCCCCACTGACGAGTCCGACGACGATTCCGCTTTTCTTGGTGCTCTCACCACGTCCACCCTTGCCCAACAACAAAGGGCCGATTCTGACCTGCTGCCCCTCATAGAATACCTTGAAGGAATCGCCCCATCTCCACCTCGGCTCTTCAAGCGCGGACTGTCATCGTTTTGCTTGCGCGATGGGGTACTCGGGATCTGGACTAACACCTCGTGCGCTGACAATGTGACCAAGAAACTTCAGCTCTTGAAATGCGAAGTGACATTTCTCTGGCTTGAGAGAGAGACCAGCGGAACGTATGGCCTCGAAAACAGCACGCAAACGTTTCAGGTGCTCATCAAACGTGTCAGAGAAGATCACGACATCGTCAAGATATACGAGGCATGTCTGCCACTTCAGACCGGACAGCACGGTGTCCATCATTCGTTGGAACGTGGCAGGGGCCGAGCACAAGCCAAAAGGGAGTACCTTAAACTCGTATAAACCGTCTGGCGTAATAAAGGCGGTCTTCTCTCGGTCGCGTTCGTCGACCTCTATTTGCCAATACCCACTGCGGAGGTCGAGGGATGAAAAGAAGGTGGCATGGCGCAGGCGGTCTAGGGAATCATCAATTCGGGGCAGAGGGTACACATCTTTTTTCGTGACGGTATTCAGGCGCCTGTAATCGACGCAGAACCTGAGGGTGCCATCTTTCTTCGTGACGAGAACAACAGGCGATGCCCAGGGGCTCGTGGAAGGTTGGATGACGTCGTCCTGGAGCATCTGTGTAACTTGGCGGCGGATGGCATCGCGTTCTTTGGAAGACACGCGATAAGGACGCTGGCAAATTGGTCTTTGGTCGTCAGCAACGACAATTCGATGCTTGGTAAGCGGCGTCTGTCGGACCTTGGAAGTTTCCGCAAAACAGTCGCGGAAGGAATAGATTAGGCTTTGCACGCAGTTTTTCTGACTGGCCGAGAGGTGCGGGTTCACGTCAGTCGGAATGGCTGTAGCCGTCGCGTCGGCGAGGTCTGACGTGGTGGATAAAGAGCACTGCCTCGTACACTCTCCAAGCTCGTCAAAATAAGCGACGACTTCTGACTTCGTCAAATGTTGCGGTTCACGAGTAAAGTTCGTGACTAAGATTTCGGTACGGCCATTGGCAAGGTCTACTAGGCCTCGGGCGACACAAACTTGCCGAGCGAGTAGCAGGGACATGTTCGCTTCAGCAATGCCAAGAGCGCCGGTACTGTCAGTACACTCGACTGTGACGAACTTGCTGGCTCGCGGAGGGATTGTTATGTGGTCGTCACATATGCGCAACATTACTTTACAGGGCTCGGTGGTTGTGTTAACGGCTCGCTGGGCGGAAAAAGATACCATGAGTTCCTGAAGGTTTATGATCGCACCATACTCGTGAAGGAAATCCATGCCCAGTATGAGGTCCTTTGAACAGTCAGCTAACACGGCAAAGGAGCCGGTGAAAGTAAGACCACGGATTTGGATGCGGCAAGTGCAGACGCCGATTGGTGTCACGACATGGCCACCGGCAGTGCGGATCACGGGTCCACACCAAGGCGTCAGAACCTTACGGAGTGTCATGGCTAGCTCCCTGCTCATCACAGAAAAATCAGCGCCGGTATCGACGAGTGCGGTCAGTTCATAACTGTCGACGGTTACTAAAATTTCAGCGGAAACTAATGGTTCGCAGCACGTCGGTGGGGTCGTCGGATCGGGTCGTTGACGCTCGGGCCGTCGCGTCCAATCGTCGGGTGGAGGCTGTTGACTTCGTGCAGCGGCGGCGGCCCTACCCCCGGAGGACGCCGTCTTCAGTTTTCCCGCCGAGGGGACGTGCCTCCGAACTGACCGGAGGTTGAGGGCCGACTGGGCGTAGCAAAGCGCCTCGGGGATGGCGATCGCGACTGTCGCCGCTGTGAGGTCGGGGGCGGCACTTGAGAGTTCAGGTACTCCTCTATGTCCCGCGGTCTTTCACCATAGCGCGGTCGAGGCGCGTCCGGTGGGAATCCTCTCAGACCCATCCGCCGGTACGGGCAATTCCGCAGAACATGGCCGGGCTCCCCGCAGTGGTAGCAGAGCGGACGATCGTTGGACGTTCGCCACACGTACGCTTTGCGGAATGGAGGGCACGGGTCCTGCTGCTGCTCGATGAGACGCACGTAACGATGGGGTGGTGGTGGTTCGGCAACGGGGCGAAACGCTTGCGGCGCCGGGGCAGGTCGGCGCAGGGCATCGCTGTAGGACATTACGTGCGGCTCCGAAAGGGGTGCTGGGGGTGGCTGCACCGCTCGCCGGATTTCGTCACGGAGAACATCGCCTGTCGAAGGTACGCTTTCTGACGGAGCACTCAAGTGGAGGTGTCGCAGTTCTTCGCGGACAATGCTCCGCACAAGTGCTCGCAGCGCCTCATCCCCGGGGCCTGGCAAGGACGTGCAGTACTGAGCGGCCGCTACATTTGCCTGACGGCCGTATTGGGCACTCCGTTCCTGCAAGGAACGTTCTATGGTCGTCGCTTCCTTGGCAAAGGCGGCGACAGTTCTCGGAGGGTCGCGCATGAGGCCAGCGAACAGCTGCTCTTTTACCCCACGCATAAGGTGCCTCACCTTTGTAGCTTCGGGCATGGCTGGGTCGGCCCGATTGAAGAGGCGGGTCATGTCCTCAATAAACATGGCCACGCTCTCGTTGGACTGCTGTGACCTGGAGCGAAGGGCAAGCTCGGCATTCTCCTTTCGCTCGCTCGAACTGAACGTGGCGAGCACCTCGCGGCGAAAAGCTGCCCAGTTAGAGAAGGACGCCTCGTGGTTCTCGAACCACGTTTTCGCCGAGTCTTGCAGTGCGAAGTACACGTTCAGCAGCTTTCGCTCGTCGTCCCATTGGTTGAACGCGGCCACACGGTCAAAACCGGCCAACCAATCTTCTACATCCTCGAACCGGTCGCCGTGGAAGGATGGTGGCGACCGAGGTGCAAGAAAGACGAACGGCGGGGCACTGCCGAAGGACTGACCTGTCTGGCTGCCAGTGGCGGAAGTCATGGCCCGAGCAGGAATCGTGAGTGGCTCAAATTCGGGTTGCAGGCCTCGCAGGCGACGGCTAGCTTTGTGGACAGGTGTGGCGTCTGCTCGTCGGGGAGAAGCGTCAGGGCTATCGTCCCGGTCAGCGTACATGGGATGATACCCAGCACCTCCACCAAAAATGTCACCGGCGAAAATACAGAGAACCAAACTGTTCACTCGGGCGAGGATTGCCAACACCGCCGCGCTCGTTCTCGACAAAGAAGACGTTCGGCCACGCGCTCGGGAACACAGTTCGACCTCCAAGTGGCGCCGGCAGAAAGTCAGCAGCGTGGCAATATTACCTGTTATTACGGAGCCCTTCAGAAACGGCTTTGCGCACAATCTACGTACAGAATAAGGACGTTAAACTCACAAACCGCTGGCACAACTCAGTTTCGATGCGCATCGACGGGGCACGTAACACTATTGCGCGGCCGCCCGAGGTCAAGCTCAGTGTGGTTGGCGTTACCGAAAAAAGTAACTAAATACGTTACGGGTTACGTTAAAAAAAGGTGCGCGTTACCGCCCCACGTTACTTACAAAAAGGTAGCGCGTAATCGTTACCGTTACCGAAAAAAGTACCGTACGTTACTTTGCCGTTACTTCATGGCCATAAATGTTAAGTTGTCGTCACCTTAAGAACTTACGATAACAATTTTATAAAGCTTCGTATCGCTTTTAAAGAAACCGCAACCGGAGAAAAAAAGGCGCTTTTCTTTGCCATCACGCAGCCACATCAGTAAAATTCGTCACGCGTGTTTCTGGGCAACCATATCCTACAGATCACTTTTTTTTTACTTTTTCGATGACAGCAGCAGCAGCAGGGATGCAGCAGCAGGGATGAATGCTTGTCGGCCGTGTTCACTAGCCCGCGTCTTCCTGCGCGCTTTACCTGAAACTGCGTTTTCCAACTAGCCCAGACTCCATCCTTATTGAGAGATCAATTGCCTTCCCCGGCGATTGTCGAGTGGGACAGCAAGCCAGTGTGAAGCAGATGGTTCCGCGGAGGGAGTAAGGCGGCGTGCGTTGCTCCGGTTCCTCTGTTTTAGTTTAGCCTGGCAGGGACAATGGGATTCAAAATGTAGTTATCAGGGGCTAATTTGGTGAGGTCTCTGTGAATCTATCGCTTTTGATTTTTCTTCACGTTTTGAAATTAGTTAAATTTGTTCTCGAATAAAGCGACTTAGTCATTACGAATTAGGAATTCGTTGCATCGCATCATCACTCTACGTGTTGGCAACACCATCCAAAGGGAAACGCAACCATCTCAATTATTTTGTTGCGGCACGAGCCACTAAGGGCGTTCAGCAGTTCAGAAATATATGACCATATGGTTTCAGACGTGTGCCCAGCTTTCCACTCTAGAGCAGTGAAGTGACGGACTCATAGCCTGAGTCGCTTTGGGAGGCTAAAACCCCATAAACCAAACCTATCCGCTTTGGCAATTCTGGACCCAGCACACAACACACCGCAGATGTCAAGCACACCCCAAAAGCACACCACTGACACGGAACATTGACACTCCACAGTCGTTGTCCGTACAGTGGCCATAATACACATGTCAGCGTCCACAACACACTCCTGTGTATAAGCACACAACAACAACAACCACAACAAACCCCACAACAACTCCAAAAAGATACATTCCAGAGATAGCTAGAGCCGTTTATTTGGCTCCATCTGTACAGGGATCTAATTTGCAACATGTGACCTCCGTTTAGTCTGGCACATCCGAAAACACATCCCCCTTGATTTGTAGTATAGCTGTGATTGTCTGTCTACATTCAAATTGGGGTTTATTAGTTTCTTATCTCATCCTACACTTTGCCTCCCACTGCACGTAGGCACCTCGGCAGCATAATCTGTCTCTTCGGCCACTACCGAGCATGTCACCCTGTGGGCGTACCGTAGCGGACCTCTTTCCTCGAATTTTTTCAACATATTTACATGGAAAACCTTCTTAGTGTTATTTACAATACTTCCTAACCCATGTCATTTTCCCTCTGCGCCACAAGGTAAGGGCCCCTCCACTGCATCAGTAACTTATTATGATCCATGGGTAGCAAGATGAGAACCCTGTCGCCCGGATTCAGACTTCAGTGTGTGGCTTTCTTCTCATTGTAGCCCTTATAGCGTTCGCGCACCCTTTCCAGGTCATATGTGCAAGCCTGCATGTTTCCTCCAACTTGTCCCGAAACTCTTTATTGGCCCAGAGCTCCTTGAGTATTTTAAGTGGACCTCTAACGGCTCTCCCATACAACATCTCGAAGTGCCAGAAACCAATACTCATTTGCGGTGCTTCGCGGTAAGCGAACAAAGCGCTGGGAGATATCTATCCCAATCAGTAGGTCTCTCCCGGCACCCTTTCTTGATCGCATTTAAAGGGTGCTGTTGAACCGCTCTACAAGTCCATCATACACATGAGATGGTATGGAGTTGTTAGTAACTGCCTTACTGACGAAAGGCGGTTAACCTCCTT
The DNA here is from genome assembly GCF_052857255.1 of Amblyomma americanum. Taxonomy (NCBI): domain Eukaryota; kingdom Metazoa; phylum Arthropoda; class Arachnida; order Ixodida; family Ixodidae; genus Amblyomma; species Amblyomma americanum. The sequence continues at coordinate 73,900,767 of NC_135497.1, read as the reverse complement.
CATTAGTTCCGACGTGAAGTTCGAGCCCCGGTCACTCAAAATTTCCCTCGGGAACCCGTAACTCGAGATCTCCACAAGATCCTCCACCACTCGGATACTGTCAATAGTCTTCAATGGAAAATAGCGTCAGGATAACGAGTGGCCACGTTAACGAGAGTAAGCACATATTCATTGACTCTGGCGGAAACTGGAGAGATTGGTCCCACAATGTCAATAGCCACTTTAAAACGGTAGGTCGATAGCTGGCATCTTGCCCAGATGTACGGGACCAACTCTTTCCTTCGGAACTGTGCGCTGGCGCACGTCACATTAGAGAACAAACCGTTTATCGTCACTCGATCTGGACACCTGGCCAGAAGAACTCCTTGTTGATTCTAGACGCCCGTTTTTTGAACACCCTGGTGTCCGACCATAATGGCGTCATGCCCTAAGCGTAACACTGTCTCGAATATCTCTTGGTAACACCAGCTGTTGGACCCGCTTTCTGAACTAAATATGCATTCCCTGTGCAGAAGACCATTTACCAATTGATACTCGAATGACGTACGACTCCTCTTTCTTCTCAATTTTTCCCCGACTCTTTCCAAGCAGGCTTTCAAGCTGGAGCCTTCTTTTTACTTATTTGCAATTTCGCCCGGTGTTGTGCTCAACACATCGTAACGGGAGTAAAGAGCGGACACTGCGTTGCTCGGGCTGTCACTTGAGCTGTTGTCTCCACTGCCGACGAGAAACTGACTGTCCCATCACACGTCTGAGCTGTCGTGGGCCTTTCCTCCTTTGAGTGTTCTTCAACGTCGAGCATCCTCCACTCGGGATCGGGGTCTTCGACATTTCTTGCACCCGTAATGTTTCCCAATATGAGATCGTAGATGGGTTGCGCTACGCATTTTGCCACTACCTGTCCAGTATAATACGATGTGGACATTAGAATCCTGGCTTCAGGAAGGTACCTTACGTGCTATCTGCAATAGTGACGGTCGACGCTTCCCCTGCAATATCCTCGTCCTTCACCAGGCTTCTCTGAACCAAAACTGTGTTGGCTCCGCTGTCTCTAAGCACCAATTAGGAAGGTCCCCTATTTGCCCAACCACCATAGGAATTGCTGCTTTCGACTTGGGAGTTCCGCTCACCACCTCATTTTTTAGCGGCATTTGCTCTCCTTTTAATTAGCTGGGGAACTTCAGGTGGTGTGACAAGTTCTACCCTAGAGTCGACAACGCATGCAGCTCGGTCCGGCGTTCTATATCGGCACTCATCTACAGTGTGTCCTCTCCTCTTGCATCTTTGACACACAACCTGTGTCTTTTGGGCATACTGGTCCGACAGTCACTGCACGTGTCCCGCCTTGCCACACAGGAAACATCGCTCTCTAGGTCCTTTTGTGTTTCCTCCTTTGCCTTGCTCATATTTCTCAGCCCTTGAGGCTCGATGAATTGGTCTGCAGTGTCGGCGAACTCTTCCAATGAACACAACTTTCTTTCTTTCAGAAATAGCGGTATAGCTTTGAACTGCAACATGATAAAAATTGCTCTGTGACCAGCTTGTCACGCACCCCTTCAAAACTCTTTTCGCGTTTGTCATATCAAGCCACCTATAGAAATAGTTGGTCAGCCTGCAGGAAAACTGCTTAGCGGTTTCAGTATCCTCAGGTTTCGCGGTGCGAAATCTCTCACGAAAACCCTCTGCATAAGCCTGAATCTTTGGAGGAGTGCCTTCTTGACTCAGTAGCAGGCATCCTCCGAAACACACTCAGTGCCACCCCGACTAAACACATTTATTTCAAATTTATTTGAATTACCCTCATGGCCCAGCGGGCATTATTGAGGGGAGTGGAACAAGAAACACAGATAACAGGAAATTAAAATACGTTCATAGGTTACAGCATATATACAGCACTGCACTGAGTTGTACATATTTCAGGAATTGTGCACATCCATGGAAAGCTGAAGAAAAAAAAAACGAAGAAAACAAGAACTAACTAATCACAAAGCTACAATCAACTAAACAGAGTTCATGTGGGACTGCGAACCGAAGGGCACACATATCATGAACAAGAAATGCAGGCGCTTAACTATTTCTTGAAATTCTCGAGACCGTTGGTGAGTGCCACATCTGCTGGCAAGTAATTCCACTCGGATGATGTAGTTGGGATGAAAGAATTTAAGCGAGCGGTAGTGTGAAAAGGTGGAACGCCCACTTTGCGTGAATGGTCAACGCGCGATGAAACATAGGTGGGCGGAAGGAGCAAAGCGTTTTTCAAAACAGGATTCAGATTGTAGATATTAAAAAAAAAGACATTGACGTGAAATTTTTCATTGTTTTTCAGTGTTTTTCATTAGTGTGGCACTTGATGTGCGGTCATAGTTGTGGAGGATAAAACGAGCGGCACGGTTCTGAACAGCTTCCAAACAGATATAAGGGACTTAGCTTGAGGGTCTCATATCGACGCGGCGTATTCAAGCTTTGAACGGACCAGTGTTTTATAAAGAAGGAGTTTGACTGAAATGGGTGCACTCGAAAAGTTTCTTTTTATGTAACCAAGCATACGGTTAGCGTTTCCAGTAATATATGTAATATGCTGGTTCCAGGATAAAGTTGATGTCAGATGTACACCGAGGTATTTATACGAGGTAACCGGGGCTAACGAAGCATTGTTGATGCTGTAAGAGGCTGGTGGCGAGACGCCTTTACGTGAGAAGCGCATGGATTAGCATTTTGATGCGTTTAAAGTCATTTTCCATTTAGTACACCAGTCAGTAACACAGTTAAGATCTGCATGCAATAAGTGGACATCATTAGGGTTTTTAATTTCACGGTATAGTATGCAATCATCTGCATATAGTTTGATAGAAGATTTTATGTTGTTAGGCAGATAATTAATGTACACAAGGAACAAAAACGGTCCTAGTTCCGATCCTTGTGGTACCCCAGACGTAACCGGCACTGAAGATGATTGAAGACTGTTAACGTGGAAAAACTGCGAGCGATAAGATAAAAAAACAACGAATCCATGCTAGAACATTCTGGTCGATAATGAAGATGAGCAAGCTTATACAACAACAGACTATGCGACACTTTATCAAAAGCCCTGCAAAAATCTAAGAAGATGACGTCGACCTCTGAACCTTCATCAAGAATGAAATAAATTTCGTTGCTGAAAGATAATAGCTGCGTTTCACAGGAAAACTGTTTCCTGAAACCATGTTGTGTAGGCGTGAAAAACGAAAATGATTCAAGAAAACCAGATAATTGAGAAAATATTATATGCTCCATGATTTTACAGGAAATAGAAGTTAATGATATAGGACGATAATTGAAGTGTGAATGCCTGTCACCATACTTATAAAGTGGAATCACTTTAGCCAGTTTCCATTCGTGTGGTATATATCCTGCTTCAAGCGATTGCTCACATATCTTCAGTAAAAAAGTTGCGGAGTACACTTTAGTATTCTTCAGGACTTTGGAGTTAATGTTATCAGGCCCGCAAGAAGAGGAGATTTTCAAATTGTTAATTATGTTAATAATTCCGTCATAACCAAACCTGACAGGGTCCATTGGAAAGCTTATGTTACATGCATAGTCTCTAACATCAGTAATGTCTGTTACGGTACTTGACAAAGCTGCACTAAAGGTCTCGTTAAGGATGTCAGCGACGTTAGCGCTTGAAATAGGGTTTGTCTGAGGGTCAACGAGGGATATAAGTGACTGGTCTCGTTTATTGACACTACCACAAAATTTCTTTGGATTGCGCGTTAGAAGCGTTGGCGACGTCACATTAAAGTAGTAGTGCCTCGATTCCTTCAAAGACTTCTTGTAACTGTGAACAGTTTTTTGGAGCGCTGACCAGTGCTCACGCTTTCCAGAAGACTTAGCCTTGCGGAAAAGCCTAGTTTTTTTGTTTGGCAGACGTTTTAATGAGCGGTTGTACCATAGATAGTTTCAGTTAAAAGCTTTTTTCGAGAAATATACAAGTCAACCAACTTGCAAAGCTTATTTCTGAAAAGCTGCCAGTTGGTATTTACGGATCTTTCGGTGAATTTTGCCAGAAATTGGTCGAGGACGACTTCAAGTGCTTTATTGATTGCTGTGTAATTTCCTTTAGCATAATCATATATTACTTTTATATTGTTATTTGACGTTCGAGCAGGGAAGTTCAACATGACATGTAATAAATAATGATCGCTTATACCTGGTAGATAGGTAATATTGCAAACAGTATCAGGGGCTGTTGTTAGCAACAAGTCTTATACACTAGATGTTAAAGATGTGACCCTCGTAGGCTGCGTTATTACCGGAGTTAAACAAAAGTCGGAACAAAGATTTACAAAATTAGAGGATTCTGACGAAGAGTTGATAGTGGTATACAAAACGCTAGGCCAGGTAATATTAGGAAAATTAAGATCACCAAATAGAAAAACAGGAAGATTTGGAAATCTGGCACACACAGCAATTAGCGCGTCATGAAGGTTGCTGCAAAAACCAATCCCAGTAGAGGGCGAACGGTAGCATGGTCACAATACAAGTTTTTGATATTAAGTCGTGATCTGCACACATAAAAACTCTAGTGTCGTAAGAATATCAATGTGAAGGCTATCTCAATGCAAGTCATGCTCAATGCCGTGGCCCATACACTACACTCCCGGCCTTGCCCCAAAGCTATCCGCTCAAATCGTTGCAGGTATGCGTCCAGATCAACTCTTAGCTTTGTCATCAAAAGGAGCCATCAGCTTTCTTGGGCAACCTCTGACCGGTCTAGGAGATTCTGTACCTGCTAAGGAACGCTGATCATTGTCCGTGATCTCCTCATATCCTCCCGCGACATGCGCATGATATGGCCCCTTTAATTGAGAATACCTATGTAATGTGCGATTTACTGATGACATTGCCTTGCTAAGTCGCTCAGCAGATGAACTGCAAAGCATTATCAATTAGTTAGGCAAATCAGAACGGTGGATCTAAAAATTAACATGCAGAAAACCAAACTAATGTTCAATACTTCAATAGTCTAGCAATGTTCAATAGTCTAGCAAGAGAACAGCAGTTCACAATTGGTAGCGAGCTACTGGGAGTGGTAAGGGAATAGATCTGCTTAGGGTAAAGTGACAGCTATACTCCGTTTCAAACACCATGTGCAACGCTGTCAGAGCTAGCGCTCTTGTTTACGCTGCCTACATCCACGACCAAAAATAGTCGTTATTTGTGGTGAGCTAAACATAGTAAATACTTTGCCTGTAGGCTTACCACATGACACAATTATTGTGATCTTGATTAAATGCACTGTTATTGCTGATAAAACGCGTTCGCTTTCTCGTGCCATAGACCACTCGGGCACAGAACAAGCGCGGAGTAAAACGCCTTTCTTTTGAAGCGAAAAGCTTCACTAAGCTAGTCAACACCGCGCTTCGCGCGAGCCGGCAAATGTCGGAGCACGAGTGACGTCACGCACGGCGCAGGTGGCCGCCGCCGACTCCGTCGCCTTTTCTCTCTCTCTCCCTAGTCGCACCGAGCCACAGGTGTTTCGCCGCTGCGCAGTGCCGCGCCTTTCCTCAAAATGCAACTTTCAGTTTTCTCTACCCCTCCCTCCTCTATTCCTTCCTTTACGGCACGGTTCGGGTGAGCCGACGGCGTTCATAGAATTCATTTGCATTGACAACTTTGCAAAGGCTGCTCATTTTCCCGAAAGGAAAGGCGCACAACGGCTTCATGGTGAATGGAGACCTCAATCTCGCTTTCATGTACATGGCGTTGGCGTCAAATGCCTGCTTTGATTGCTTTCCGCACTCTGGATAGGCAGCGCGCCCTCCCTGCCACCCTGGGAGGTCGCGTGCAGTTAATGGTTGATCGCGAGAGATTAATCATCAAATGAACGCTGCTGCCTAGGTGCCGCATGTCAGCCACAACGCTGTCAGCGCTAATTTGTTCATTCCACATCTCTCTCTCACACCACGATTCAAAGCACGAATGAGGCGTCCACATATCCAGGGAGCCAGTTATGCGCTCTTTATTTGCTCAAAGCCATCGCCGTCTAGAACATTGTCAGCGCCAACGAACACAGTGAACGCCAATATCTTTCGCTTTGTATATCCTGGATTAGCTCAGGTAATCTAGATTTTTATTTTCCCGTCCGGACTACTTCCGTACCTTTCACAGCGTTGCACCTGATGTATGAAACGGAGTATAATCCGGATCATACTAGAGGGATAAGAATAGGGTGGAGGGCATATGGCAGGTTCTCTCAGATCACGAATGGCAGTTTACCATTATTCCTCAAGAGGAAAGTGTGAAAATTGAAAATTGGTTTTTGGGGAAAGGAAATGGCGCAGTATGTGTCTCACATCGGCGGACACCTGAACCGCGCCGCAACGGAAGGGATAAAGGCGCGAGTGGAAAAAGAAAGAGACGCAGTAGTGGAGGGCTCAGGAATGAATTCGACCACCTGGGGGATCCTGGAACTTTCCTGTCCATCTGCTTGGTCTGCTGTCGCGCACGGCACATCACTCACGTGACCTTTTCGTCCGCGCTCCGGTCTAGTAGACCGTGGTTACCGCTCCAAACGAGATGCTCAGACAAGACACCCCACCGAGGTACGGCCACTTGGTGGGTACACGAATAATGGCAAGGTTTCACCGCAAGATTTTAGGCGATTTTCAGTGACAAATTAAAATTATAGATCTTTTCTTTCCTCCGATATTGCACACTTCTCCATTCTTACAATATGGCATGTTCTTTTCGAATATGAACTCATGACACGTGTTTCGGAGAGTTAAAAACGTCGAGGCAGGGTATACAAGGCACGGCTTTCCTTCTCAGAAGCTGCTGTTTCTCTGAAAAGGGTACTGGAGTCTAAAGTCTCTAACTCCGTAGCTCCTGCAATGCGCGACTAAGTCCTCGCACAACAGCAAACCCGAAAGGGTTCACGCAAATGCCAGGGAGGAGTACACAGAATGCAAAGAAATAAGTTTTATTTTGAACATAACGACGCTTGGCAGCTTGCTCGTGGAAACCAAGGTCCGCTGCACGGGCCACAGCACCTGCACACCTGCCACCCCCAACAAGGGACACCCACCCATCCCCCACTGCTGCTACGTGTGTAGTGGGTTTGCGTGCAATGTGCTCTACGGCCAAATCCACCAGTCATTGACACGAAGCGCAAGCCTGGCGATCGAACCGAACTAATGACTAGTGAAGCTGGCTGCTCTAGTGGCACTAGTCTGACAACCGCTATTCCATGTGTAGTGAAGTGTACAGAGACGAGCAATGAAACTATTCGTGTTGGGAATCTTGCAGCCATGCGCTCTCTCTCTCTCTCTCACACACACACATACGCGCACACAAGCATCCATTCACATTTGTTCGCCCCGTGTCAAAATCGTGTAAGAACACTAGAAACCCCACCAGTTCCCCATTTATTTCATGTTGTACATGGCAAATACAGAGCAATACAAGCACATTTAGAACCCACAGTTAAGATTAAAACCCGAAGACCCGAGCAGTTAACCTACAAAAATTAAAAAAAGCTTTGAACGTCAAAGGGCACTGAGCGAAACTTGCAATCGAAGAGGAGTCTTCACTGATGCTTGAACCAATCGCACGATGCAAAAATTGCGCGCGACGCGAAAACCGAACGAGTGAAGACCGCAGGCTAGAAGTGACGTGGCCAGGCACCCTCAGAAAACCAGGACGCGAACGCACCTTGTTCAGGGCGGCTCCAGGATCCAGAAAACCGAAAGCGCATCGGGACTAAGCGCCGATGATTGAACGACACATGACACCCGACAAATGACTGGACGTCTTCTGGGAAGCCTCCGTGCGGGAAGCAGCAGACAAAAATAACTTTACTGCTGTGTAATTTGTACAGAGTATGGCGACACAGAAAAATGCAAAACATTGAGTCTAACAGCTCCCTAGCAGAGTTACAAAATAAACAGTGGTCTCAGAACGAAATGAGAACAAAGCTTTTCAGAGTGAAATTACCGCCCAAAGAGAGGGTAGCTTAACCAGAGACCGGGTTTCAGGGGGGCCCGATGCAATCGTGGCATGTGCACAGCCCCCGGCGTTGCAAGCAAAGCTGAACCCCGAATCCCCACAGAGGCTAGGATCACCGTGGGGCAAACGTGACGCAGAAAGAAAGGTGGAGGTGGCTTGGGTGGTCAGGGACGGGATACGTACCATGAGATTGTGTCGACTGCTGATAACCGGACGGGCCGGCGATAGCAGGAACGCCAGACGCGTCCGTGGCCGCCATGGAGGTGGACGCGCCGTCGCCGGATGACGCGGCGGCATGGGAGCGGCGACCACAGGTGCTATGGTCTTGTCATCGTATGGTGTTAAACATGTTGGCGACGGCTCGATGTCTACTGCAAATGACAAGTTACGAGGCGGTGTCAGTAACAGGGCCGAGAAACTTAAGCAAAACTTTGTTTACCTTGACTCGTGATAGGAATGTCTGAAGGCAATGAAGGTTGAGCAGGAACAAGTGCAGAGTTGCCGGATGTGGACCCTGTGTGATGAGACTGCTGTGACTCGTCCCCTAGTGCTTGTGACGACGAGGCAACGTCCGGGAACACTGGAACCTGATAAGAAATAAAAAAAAGGCGTATCGTAAGAACTAAGAGCATGTTTGGCAATCGTTACGGGCACATACTCTTAAACGGGGAGCACAGCGGCAAGAGGTCACCTACGATCTCGGTCGTCGCAGATTCTTTCATAACGTCCAAAGGCTCCACATCGAGGTCTGCATCGTCGCCCTCCCCCACGTCGTCACCAATCGAGTCCTGAATATGCTGAGAGATGCTGGCCTGACCACTTGAACCGTGACGAGCGCCTGAAGGCACGGCAATAGACGACGCCACATTGGAAGCCCGACTCGCAGGAGACGCGGTGTGAGGGTCGGTCATGTGATCACTAGACATACTACCGTCGTCAATAATTTCGGGACTATCGGGCACCTTGATACGCGTCGCCGGCGGAGCGTCTTCAGAGTCGCTCTTGTTGGAGTCGCTAGGTGAGCGCCGCCGAGGCCGGCGGCTTCTCTTTCGTTTACTGAGCGGCGGAGATTCGGCACGCGGCGAACCCACGGGTACAGAGTCCGCAGCACCGTCCGCACTGGTCACGAGACCCTTGACCTTCAGAGTCTCGGCAGTCTTGAGGAGCGCCATGAGATCTTCCTGCGACACGACTACCTCGCCGCGGTACATGAACTCGACTATCGCCCTCATGTCCACGTAGCGCATGTCCTTCAGTATCACAATAGGGTGCTTGCAGGGATTCTCGGCAAAAAGCGCTGGAAAACAGGGGCTGCAGGCGGAGAGGACCATCTTATGCGCCTTCAGCGAGAGACCTTCGCACGCCAGCGTAACGTCCACCAGCGCTTCGTTAGACAGCATTTGATAGAACACGGCCAGCATGTTCGACTGGTGGTTGTTCCACTTCAGGCAGAACTGTTGGGATCCCATCTTCGTCCGAAGTGGTTGCGTGGCTGCAAAGGAAAAAAATTGCGACACCCACCCGTAGAACAGCCATGCGGCACTCAAATCTGCCACGACGCGGAGCAAGCTGTAAAACTGGTTGAAAGCACATAATCCTCAAATTCACGTCAAAATTGCAAAGGAAGCCAACCCAAACGTCAGTGTGGGCGTCAAAAATTACAAACCCAATCGTAAAAAAAACATGGGCCTAATACTTTCGTCGCAAGTCCGTGCGGCCTGGGGATAATTAATAATGGCGAACGCCAGGTTGACAAGACGCCACGCCTGTCTTCCGTCATTAAGCTGGCCTCCCCGCCTCCCTCATGCAAATGTGCACTCGAATGGCCATATTGGCTTCCGCAGAAAATATTTCCACCGGGCAACTTAACGTACAAATTTTTACTTAGCCGCAAAACTCGCGCCTAAAGTCCGGAAACAATGAACCCCACCATTCTAGATATTGCGCAGAATCTTGTAACTGGCCTATCAAACGCGAACTCCGCAATCCAGACGCGGCGAAGGGCACGGAACTGATTAAAAAAATGGAATGTTGCATATTAAGGAGTCGAACGCGACTAGGCCAAATTTCTTTGAATATTCCAAAACGGCTGCTCAGGAAAGCTGAAAACTCGGCATTTACCGCACGGAACAGTTGCGGCGAGGAGCGTCCGTCAACGGTCGGCACGAACGCAGTTGTCGGGAAAGTGTCGTAAAAATAAACAATATACCTCATTGAGACGAGAACGGTATTCCACTTCGCGGAAGTGTTAAAAATACTTCAGAACGGCAGTCTAGCTTCAAAAAAAAAAGCCATGACGTAGAACTATCAACGGTCTTCCCGAGGAAAAAAGCGCACGACTGAAAAAGAATCCTGCAAAAATGCCACAAAAACCCATCAAAAATGACCAAATACTTGACTAAAGCAAGAATGATAATTGTACAAAGGTAAAATTCGTTGAAGTTAGCTACGAACACTTCCCAAGAGGAATTGAACATTTAAGCCTAACATACCTATACAGGACTAGGCGTTCGCGTTGCAGCGGCTCACCGCAGATGCGGCCTCACAGCACGGCGCCTTCGGGTCTACTCATGACGCAAGGGCTGCCCGCCGGCGGCTAGTAAGCAAACACCAGTGGCGCCAGTAAGCGCATCGGCCAGTAAGCGCCCTCGACGTGCAGCCCTCTAATGGCGGAAACCTCAATAAACACTAAAAAAAGGCGACCAATCGCGACGTCAGCGAACAACAATCTTGACGGTGACACTTTGTGTAGTTACGATGAATTTGCGCTCTTATTATAGATCATTAAATAGAGTAAATATAGCCGCAAAAGTCGCGCCTAAAAAGCTGAAACAATGAACCCCACCATTCTAGGTATTCCCAAAATTTTGTAACAGGACTATACGGCGCGGTTCAGGTGTCCAACGATATAAGAGACAGATACTGCGCCATTTCCTTACCCCAAAAAACCAATTATCAAACGCGAACTCCACAAGCCAGACGCGGCGAAGGGCACCGAACTGATTAAAAAGATGGAATGCTGCAAATTGACGAGTCGAACGCGACTAGGCCAAATTTATTTGAATATTCCAATACGGTCACCCGAGCCTCCAAGAAAAAAAAACGAATATCCGTAAGCAGAATTTTTGAACTGTCAGAAGAGCGCTAACAATTATGTGCAGAAAACGTGTATACATGCAATTAAAGGCAGAAAGCTGAAATTAATCAGGAATGCAATTTTAATAGCCTGGCACTCCCTAAAACGGAACCGCAAAGCTCCCGCCCGCGCAAATACGGTCGAATATGGCCGACGCTTCTCCCCAGAACTAAGGCTCTACATCGAGGCCTAGCAACGGGCGAGGCACGGCGTCTCGCCGCCATTAGACAGAGCTTCACCAACTACACCTCAAATATTTTAGAATGGCCCTCAAAGTTGATATGGAACCTGAAAACGCTGCACTTACCCACGAAGGACGCCAGGAACGCGGAAAAACTCGGCATGTACCCCACGGTATGGTCACGGCGAGGAGCGTCATTCAACGCCCCGCACGAACGCAGTTGTCAGGAAAGTGTCGTAGAACTAAAAAAATAACTCACTGATACGAGAACGGTAGTCCACTACGCGGAATTTTCTGAAAATACTTCGGAACGGCAGTCTAGCTTCAAAAAACCAAGGCGTAAAACTATCAACGGTCTTCCCGAGGACGAAAGCGCCCAACTGAAAAAAAGTCCCGCTAAAATGCCAAAAACCCATCTAAATGAACAATAGTTGACTAAAGCAGGAATGATAATTATACTAAGGCAACATTTGTGAAAATTAGCTATGAACGCGTCCCAAAAGTAATCGAACATTTAAGCATTACATACCTGTACAAGTCTAGGCGTTCGCGTTGCAGCGGCTCAGCGCAGATGCGGCCTCACAGCACGGCGTCTTCGAGTCTACTGACGGGCAGCCGGCGGGAAGCAAGCAAACGCCAGTGGCGCCAGTAAGCGCCTCGGCCAATCAGCGTCCTCGACGTGGTGCCCTCTAATGACGGAAACCTTAATCAACACTAAAAAATTGGACGACAATGTTTCGTTTTTGAGGAAAGAAAATGGCGCAGTATCTGTCTCACATATCGTTGGACGCCTGAACCGCGCCGTAGGGGAAGGGAAAAAGGAGGGAATTCAAAAAGAAAGGAAGAAAGAGGGGCCGTAGTGGAGAGCTCCGGAATAATTTCGACCACCTGGGGATCTTTAACGTGCATTGACATCGCACAGCACACGGGCGCCTTCGCGTTTTGCCTCCATAAAAACGCAGCCGCCGCGGTCGGGTCCGAACCCGGGAACTCCGGATCAGTAGCCGAGCACCCTAACCACTTAAGCTTCGTCTTTAAGAGAGACGCGAGAGCGTGTCGCAGCGTTGCCAAGGGGTACACGGAGCGCGATCGCCCGTTGGGCGCGACGCGTGACCCGTTGGACGCCTGTCTCACATATCTCGGCGGACACGCGAGCCAGGCCGTGAGGGAAGGAAAATAAAAATGAATAATTCATTTTAAGGAAATGAAATGACGCTTGTCTCAGATTTCTCGCTGGACACCCGGCTAGCGCCGTAAGGGAAAGAAAAATCGATCAATCAATCAATCCTTAACGCTGTCGCGTTAACATCCCTTCCCTTACGGCGCGGTTCAGGGGCCCATCGAGATTCGCCGTTTTTCGCTCACTGCCAAAGACGCCGACGCCGACGACACCGGCTTTTCTGCGACACGAGCTGCTTAACGCGGTCGCGTTAAATTCTGGATGACGCTTAAGCTTCGTCTTTAAGAGTGAGACGCGACAGCGTGTTGCAACGCTGCCAAGGAGCCCACGGAATACCAACGCCCGTTCGGCGCGACGCGTGGCCCGTTGGAAAATTTAAGGAAACGACGCCTGTCTCACGTATCTCGGTGGACACCCAAACCAGGCCTTTAGAGAAGAAAATTGAAATGAAAATTGGTTTAAAGGAAATGACGCCCTGTCTCAAAATTCTATTCCCTTACGGCGGGTTCAGGTGTGCACCGAGATGTGCCATTTTTAGCTCACGGCCAAAGACGCCGACGACACCGGCTTTTCGGCGACACGAGTTCCTTAGCGCTGTCGCGTTAATACGCCAGTCCCTTTAACGGGTACAGACATCGATGTTCCATTAAAGCTGCACTTATCTCCCCGCATCCAGCGTCCATGTACCAAGCGTCCATTGCCAGTGAGCCTGCGTTCATGCCAACACTGCTTCGTTTACCAGATATTGCACGTGGTGACTTCGTCCCATTTGCTCTTGGTTTGTGAATAGCGGTATACTGACCAATATCAACGAGCAGTGCCAGAAAGACACCAAGGCTGACAATGCAAAACATGCTCTTTATTTCTGAAAAAATGCTAGAGCAAGTCTTGACATACTGCAAGGGAAATAGTCACTCTAGACGCAACGTTGACACAGCTAGTGCAATTGACCAGGATTTTGAAGCCCTCCATTCACCGATGGTTAGACGTGAAGGCATGCTGGTGTCCTGATCCATCTAGACGGCGGCCAAGTCCTGATACAGCTCATGTTGTCGCGTGATGCATGACGGGTATCAGGGACCTGATCACGTCGCATACCCTGAGAGCTACCCCAAAGGTCATGCCCATGGTATTTATCAGGTAGTCCTCAGTAAGCAGACGCAAAGCTCTCCTGTCGGTTACCTGGGCACTGCATTCTTCGACACTCTGTGTGCAGCTTGGAATTGTCGCGATGTAGGCAATAGCACTCGCAACCGTCCAACCTCGCGGGTTCTCGGCAGCCAGCAACGCTAGATGCTCCAGCAGGTTTTGCACTTGCTCCGAATTCAGTTCCTCGTGGTTAACCATGTCCGTCTCTGGATTAGGCTCAGCACGGTCGATCCTGGCAGCTGCCGGCGCAAGGTTCCTCACTCCAGAGTCCTCCTGCAAAGAGTAAATATGCTGACTGTAGAGCAAGAGCTCCACATTCTTGCAACAGTCGTGGCAGCCATTATGGCAAAGCATCAGTAGCAAAATTATAGTGCCTATATATTGGAGGCACAACGGCCAAATATTAAAATGCAGACTAAATACAGGGCGTACTTAATACAGTATTTTCTGCTAATAATAGCGCACAGGTGTACATAATCTAAGCACTACGACCGAATATTTTCTGCAGACAAAATACAGCGCGTGCTCGCCGGCGTCCTACGTCTCCAACCATGTGATCACATGGTTATAACTAGTATCTTCATAGCAGCATTGAAACCCTTTAAGATTCCATGGTGCTCAAATGGGCAAAAAATGTTCTCTTTAATAATCCTTAAGTGGGAACGGCGCCAGAAAATATTTACTGGGAAGGCGGTGGTGGTGGTAGTGGTTTTAATAAAAATAATAGCAAAAAGGAAGGAAAAAGATTTTTGCTAGCCCCGGCATCTGCCATCGATACTGAAGCACCTGAACTGGGGCAGCGGAAATAAATGATAGCAGGCAGAATGGAGAAATGAAATGAAAGAGGTGAGGGGACATGAAGAGAGGATAGAGGGAAAAGTAATATGCGGAGATTTTATTTTTTGTACAGGCGTGATGCCTGAGGGACTATTTTTGCTGTTGCCCGTCGCGTCCCCTTGAAGAACTGAAAATTGGTTTTTGGGGAAAGGAAATTGCACAGTGTCTGTCTCACATACCGGCGGACATCTGAACCGCGCCGTAAGGGAAATGATAAAGCAGGGATTGAAAGAAGAAAGAGAGAAACAGGTGTCGTAGTGGAGGGCTCCGGAATAATTTCGACCACTTGGAGATCTTTAACGTGCACTGACATCGCGCAGCACACGGACGCTTTAGTATTTCGCCTCCATCGAAACGCAGCTGCCGCGGTCGGGTTCGAACCCGGGAACTCCGGATCAGAAGCCGAGCCCCTAAGCCACTGAGCCACCGCTGCAGGTGCGTCCCCTTGGCGCCGTCACTGAAATTCAACGCTTGTTGAACCTCGTTTTGAGCAAGTATCGTAGGGGTTAATTACAAAGCGTCTTCTCTGCACTTTACCACCCTTTCTTCTGGGACACAGTGGTATCGACCGTATCGTCCCCCCCACTTCCGGCTTAAGTGCGGACTCCAGGTAGGACTCACCGTCTTGGTCCGCGCCGATCGAACAGTGGCTTCGGACGCGGGAGGATGTGACACGTAGTCAGGCTCCGGAACAGCGGAGGCAGTGTGCTTGTATCCCACGGGATCCACGCTCTCTACGCCCTGCTGGCGAGGATCTCTTATGAAGGGACACGCTTCTGAGCCTTGTCGGGTTGTGTGCCCGTCGATAACAACCAGCGCAGCTTGAGCAGGGAACAGCTGATCGGGAATGTTAAGAAACAATGCGGACAAAGCAGAAATCTCTGCTGGCCATCCTGCGCAGTGTCCTCGACAGTTCGATCAGCGTCCATGGCAGCGGGATGTACTGCTACTGGAAAGCGCCACTGTTGATAGCGGCCTCTTCGATCAGTGGTAGGATATCATATGATGTATGAAAAGCAACCGTTCGCGATCGGCCCTTAAAGCAGAACGACTTCCACCACAACAAGCCTACGTACCTTGTTGTTGTTGTTGCCTTGGTCACATGGCACATACCCACGGCGGGGGATTGGCTAGGGTTCAGTGGGGAGACCCCATAGAATAGGGTAAACTGGTGTCAAGCTAATGATTGCGCCTTGGGTGAAATATCACAGTAATTTAAAAGAAAAAGAAGAAACAAAATATCGGGAGAATATCTGAGATATAAATAATTAAATGTATGAAAATACCCAAACGCTCTTTCGAATGCGGAAATTTGGAAACAATTAGCAAGGGAATCTGTCGGTAGCTGTTATATAAATATGGAGGTATTCGTAAACTTGATGCAATGCAAAACCCCTGGCGCTCGCGCCGAAAGAGAGGAGGAGGGGAGCCGACAATGTGAGACCCAACTTCGTAATGGGAATTTCTAGGTGTGCTCTCCTCTGATGTGCAAATCTCCGGCAAGAGAGTTAGAAATGCTTTAATGTCTCTACTTCACCACAAGCCGCAGAAATGTTTGTGGGACTGAACCCGCATCTACATAAGAGAAGATTTAAACGGGGAATGCTGCACCGCATGAGTGTCATCGCTACCTCACACTGCCGGGTTTTAGACGCACGAGTCTTCCATGGGTACATGAGATGTTGGTAGTCAATAGTAGTGAGTAAGGGACCGTTTCACGCGGCGGTTTTAAACTAAAAACGCTGAAATAAAGTCATACCGAAAAAAACAAGATTAGGGATGCTACAGGCAACTGGTGCATTTAGAGCTGATTTTACCTCTTTCACCCATCCAGGAATAAAAAAAAACTTTAATGAGCGCCTCAAGAATGTGTCTCGTGTGGACTCCAGCGCCAGAAAAACAGAGAGATAATCTGAGAGGAATACCACCTAGGAAATAGTTGTGGGAATTTTCAAACCGGCCAGCCCCAGATCCATAAACTCTACTAGAAATATGGTTGTGTAATCCGGGACTCTAACGAAAAAGCGCCACGAGAGAGACTGAAAAAATACCATCCCCTGCCTTCCGGTCGGCCCCAGACGCATCTGTAGCAACTACAGTATGTTGCGGGTACTGGGCAAGGTGATCAAAGAGGATTCCAGTTAATGTCCTTGCAGGCAGATGCTTCGTATTATGTGGGAAAATATAACCAAAAGGAATATCCACAGGGAACGCTGCCCAACCAACGCTGCATACAAAATTGAGATCCACAGCAATGTTGGATAAAAGGTTCTGAGTATATACAACTTGAGGGAGGCGGAATCTTGACCAATGAGGAGTGAGAAAAAGTGCTGGGTGCGACACGAAAATAGGTGTCGCCACACCAGGAGCCGACTCAAATGGCCGCAAAAAAGTCCTGACAGTTAAAAGGTGAAAACGGGAGTTAAGGTCGGGAATAAGAGCCTCCAGGTACAGAACTGCGGTAGAAACTGACTGAGGGAGACCTAGGCAGAGGCGCAGTGCGCGCCTTTCTAAGAGCAGCAACGGATGAAGCTTATATTTAGGGGAGAGAGAAAAAAGTATGCAGCCAAACTCCAAAATGGGTCTGACATAGGCTTTGTAGAGAAACACAAGCGTGTCCCGGCGCATGGCGAATTTCCTATTACTTATCCGTAATTGCCTACCTAGTGCGCGCTCTCTTCTCTCAACGTTAGTCTTGATGTGGGGCCGCCAATTCAAATTGGCATCACAAATGACGCCTAGATACCTCCACGATTATACCTGAGGTATGCTGTCCGAGCGATAGTGTAGAGATATATACAGAGGCACGTTGGTTTTAAAAACCAGCACGCTGCTTTTGTGCGCATTTTATACCAAATTTAATGTATCTAGCCAAAACTCGAGCGCATTGAGGTAATCCTTGAGAGAACGATATAGGGCATGAATGTCTGCTGCAGAAGCAAAGAAGGCTATGTCGTCTGCATAAACATATACTGTAACATCAGGGTGCACAGGAATGTCGCACATCAGCAAATTGAATAGAAGTGGCGAAAGTGCAGAACCTTGTGGCACGCCTCTGGTTTGGACATAGGTGTCTGAGGTGAAGGAACCGTCAGAGCAAGAAAACTGCCGTCCTGTTAAAAATTCACGGATGCATGCATAAATGTAGTTCGTACGGCGGGTATAATAATGGCCGTTTAGAGAGAAGGATCGAATACTCAAAACTGTCCTATGCTTTAGCAATGCCAAGCGTCACTAATGCTGACACTTTTCTTGCGCATAGCAAGTTGGACTCAGCTTTCTAAATCGACATGGGCAGACCAAATGGAGCATCCCCGGGGAAAGCCAATCTGGGCAGAGCTTAATGCGATCACTACTGAAACATGCGCGGATAGGCGGCTGCGCACAATTCTTTCTATGAGCTTTACCAAATTGGATGTTAGAGCTATCGGCCGAATGTTAACAATATGGAAGCCTTTCTTTGAATCTTTTAAGAGCAATATTATTTTCGCCACCTTCCAGGAGTGCGGCAATCATGCAGTTTCCTAAGACGTAATGACCATGTCGAGGAGGTCCTGGGTGAAGTCTTGCGCTAATATTTTCAACATATTTACCGTAACACCATCCCAACCAGGAGCTGTGGATTGCATAAAAGAAACTGCAGTTGTTAACTCTGATTTGTCAACCACAACATAGTCTGAGCAGAGGTAGGGGGCGAACAGAGGGACTCTACTCTGCTCCTGAAAACTTGAAGCAAGCCCTTGAGCAACTCGCTCTAACTATCTTTCGCCTCATGTGGAGAGAGCACCACCGGGCTGGTTAACTGCATGGCTGAGGAGCAGAGGTGGGCAACCTCTGAGGTTTCGACCTCATGAGGTCGACCTCAACCTCAAAATGACCTCAACCTCACGTCTTGAGGTGAGGTCGGAGACAGCTTGAAATATTGTGAGTGAGGTCAGCAAATCAGACCTCAACCTCGCGAGTGAGTTTGAGGTTGAGTGATGTCGTCATTCAGTGAGGTAAAAATTTTGAGGTCGAGACTTTTTGCAGTTGCCACTCCTTACGCCGACGAGTGCCGCTTCCGAAGCGGAGTTGCAGCGCATCAATGCAGTGTTCATGCAATGAGGCTTGGTGTTAGGGTTCCCCTGTTCGGACAACCGGATGCCACAGTTCATTCTTAGCTGCTGGCGCTGCACCGTAATGTCCGTTCAGTCCGAGCATACAGGAAGATGCACCCCTCTGGTCTTCCCGGAAGGGGTGTTGCTGTCACAGCACGTCACTCTCCCTCCTCCTTGCACCGCTGGCGTAGCACCTGGCTGCCTGCCGGTCGCCTCAACCGCCCGGGAGCGCGCAAAGCACGTAGCTCACGTTGACCCGCGGTAGCTTTGTTTGAAGCCGCAAACAAATAAGTTCAGTCCAACAAGCATGCAATAAATTCGTCGCAGCGCGGATGGCCCAAAACAAGACTGCTTCGTCTTCATGCTCGTTGCCGGCGCTAACGTCATGGCTCCTGCCTTGCAGTCGAATAAAGGGGATCCTGCTGTACACTACAAGCTGACTTAACAGAAACTGAAGTAGTCGGCACAGGCGAGAGAATGTGATTCAGGTGGTTCCTGACAAGGACACCTGCAGATTTGATTAAAAAAAGGCACGAAGCAAGAAAAACCTGGATAACACCGTCGAAGCTTTTGATCGGTGACTTCCCCTTTCGAATCTCACAGTAATTCTGTATATTCCCGTTACGTAATGCAAGCAGATGCAAATATAACTTCGCTTTTTTTGTATCTTTCGGAATAACTTCTCTTCGGTCTCCTGTTCCTTGCTCCTTCTCGGAAATTCGCTTTTTATGCCGAAACACCGCGATACGAGGCGAACGCACCAGCATAGCAGTGTTGCAGTGGCGAAAAAGTCTATGGCGATGTGGTAGCTGATTCCTTTTCCTTTTTCTTAAATATATGTGAATGGAACTGATTACATACTGGCGATGCGCTGCTGAAACATCGTTTGAAAGCTTCTAATATGACGCATAATTTGGCACACTGTTGTTCGCTTCTGTTATTAGTGTCCCATATTTGTTTGTATGTTTCTAATCATTCATTTTTTTTTCTTTTCTCGTATGGGATCAGTTAGGTTGGCGGCCTGCCTTGCTGACAGCCAGGCACTACACGATATCTTTATTTTACCTATGTTGCAGAGACACATATTTCACCTTAAACGGCTTCGCAGAATGCTCGCGCGGTGCTCGTGGATAAAATAATAATAATAAAATTGGTTTTGGGGGAAAGGAAAATGGCGCAGTATCTGTCTCATATATCGTTGGACACCTGAACCGCGCCGTAAGGGAAGGGATAAAGGAGGGAGTGAAAAAAGAAAGGAAGAAGAGGTGCCGTAGTGGAGGGCTCCGGAATAATTTCGACCACCTGGGGATGTTTAACGTGCACTGACATCGCACAGCACACGGGCGCCTTAGCGTTTTTCCTCCATAACAACGCAGCCGCCGCGGTCGGGTTCGAACCCGGGAACTCCGGATCAGTAGTAGAGCGCCCTAACCACTGAGCCACCGCGACGGGGTGGGTAAAAAACGTCGAGTATGCTTCTGTGCCATTGGTTAGTTCAGTTTTGAAGGAAAACAAGTGATTGACTTAAAGCAGCTTGTCTCAAACTGGTTGACAAAATGGTACCCAGAATTGTGTTAAGGTGTACGAGTACTTAAGCGGTTTTTTTCCCCGGGGTGGGTTGGTAAGAGGAGGGGGGGGAGGCTCGGAAAAATATTCCGCTGCGGGGAAATTTGAGCGGAGAGCCATGGTGCTCTTGACAGAGAGCGGTTCCCGCTGCCCATTCTATGGCAGTTATTTTGACCCATGTGATCTTAATAGTTGGCACAGTGTTCGTAGACGTAATCTAGCCCTTTCAAATTGCCTCGGGCTCAGCGAGTGATCGGAGAATTCCCAGGATTTCGAAACCATTACCATCGCCACCTGGAGGGAAGTAGCGGAAATGGGGGAGGGTCTTGACCTGCCAGGAACATCAACATCATCATTCTTAATTATTATCGGCAGGTATTCCTATTTTCCCGCACAATAATTGTCTTCGGTTGGTGGGAAATGTACAATATTTAATCAATATTCTGGCAACTTTTAATTTGGTAGCGGTATGTCAGAATTTTACGGGCTCATAAGGATACACTGTTAGCATCATCATCATCATCATCACCATCTTCTCGAGAGTCAAAGGCATGTGTCGTTGCATGATCTTTGCAGTATGATATACATGAGAACTGGCGCGTTTACCTGCTGAACAATCCGAATGAAGTTAATGTGGACCGAGTTGTGGGCACTCCTTGAAATGCGTCATGCACGCATGTATTCTAATGTGGGATCCATATGGATCTTGATATGGGGGTGGAAGGGGGTGGATGGGGGCCTAGTATGACGAGAAATTACATCGTTGTCACGTGAGTAGGTGTGATGTCATATTACAGCGTCGTCACGTGACTAGGTTTGATGGCACATTACATCGCTGCCAAGTGACCTGGTATGACGTCACACTCACATAGTGTTATCACAAATAATACTAATTAGCCGTAGCATTACCTAATTATATTAATTAGCATTACTTCGTTATGTGACGTCATCATCTTCGTCGCGTGACTCATCGGCTCGTGGCGTCGCATGGCGCCGTTTCTTGCGGACACTTTTTAGCGGATATGACCTTGAAAGTGAGCCATCTAATGCTTTCGGATTAACAAAAGAAGCCACTCGCTTCTACACAGACATAAATGCAACGTGCCTCTGTTGGTGTATTACAGTCGCAGCTTGTTAAGTGTTTTCGAAGGCAACATACAGAGGACTGAAAAGAGCATTCTCGCTGTGCCGGATGGAGCTAGAAAATGAAAATATACTGATATGCGTCTGCATAACCGTCGCATAGGAAAGTTCATCGAGGACCAGTTTCTTCGGTAACTTTTTTCAAGCCTGAAAAGAGTAGGGTCAATACCTCCCCCTCCTCCCAATTTCTGGTATATGGCGCAGAAGGGCTGTGTTTGTCAATTGCCGGTTCGTGCATAAATGAGCGAGAGGCTTCCAATATGAACAAATATACCCGAAGCAGGTTATCAAATATTGGCACATATAAAGGACTCACCGACGTACTAGTGGTAACTGCGTCTTCGACACCCCTGCCCGCAGGCCATATACTCTCTGAGGGATCAACCTAGATTATAAGCTTCTCCTATTGCGTGCACATGAATAGTGTCTGTCCACACCTTATTAAATTATACCATCATTATTAGATTATACCATTTGCTGTCTCACAGGATTCTCAGAATTGTTTTGAACTGAAAAACTTCTTAATCGCTTTTAGTTTTGTTTTTCGTTTGTTTTCTGAGGTCGAGCAGCCGGCCTCAACCTCACAATTTGAGTTTGAGGTGAGGTTGAGTGAGGGCAGCAGTTACCCCAGGAAAAGTAAGGTGAGGGCGCCTAAGGAGATTTCAACCTCAACTGATGAGGTTTAGGTTGAGTGAGGTCGGCAGATTCTTTTTGAGGTTGATGTGAGGTCCAGATTCTTGAGGTCAAATGCCCACCTCTGCTGAGGAGTTCACATTCTGTTTCATAAAACGTTACAAAGCCTTCCTTTTTTGGGTTTGACAAGTATGTGTTCAAATTTTGATTGTAGTCATCCTTTGCCTTTGCTATGGTTATTTTAAACGAGGGCAAGAAAAATTTCTAGTTGACCCAATTTACCGGGCTCTGATTATGTGAAAGGGTCCTCCATGCTGCTTTCCTACGACGGAAAGCTGACTCACACGCGTCGTTCCACCATGGGAATAGTGGTTTATTGCAAATAGCAGAACGCACAGTGAACTGGGAGCTCTGCGTAGCCTTCAAAACTGAAGAAAACACTCGCTGAACCCTGTCGGTCCTACATGAATAAAGATCAGATGTAAAGGAGGCGCACAAAGATGATTTGTAGGCTGCAAGATTAACTAATTTTCGGGCACAACCATGATTTCGGAGGGGGCTCACCAATATGGTGAAAGTAATTGGCAGGTGGTCACTAGATGTGCCACAGTCAATTGTGGACCATGCCCCTATACCTACTCCTCTTCCTGCCAGGGACAAATCGAGAACTAAGCGCGAGTGTCTGCGGATGAAGGTTATGGCCCGAGAATTGCAACACCGCACATCATTTGCAGACATCCATGCTCATAACATGTTTCCATGTGAATCAGTATCTTAGAAACTCCAGACGACGTGATGCGAGTTGAAGTCCCCAGCAATAATTACCCCTCTAGAGTTTGCAAGTAAGCTGTCTAGGTGGTCTGTTCTGCATACTCCATTTGGAAAAAAAAACGTTTGCGACTGTGACAGTAGAGCAGTTCGGTAAAGTAAGCTCTATAGGTAGAAGCTCGCAATCAGAATCCATTACTTTTTAGTCATTAAAACCCGGCGACAAAATTTTGACGAAATCAAGGTCACCAACCCGCCGCCCCGACCACTTTTGCGGTCCGCACGAAAAACACGAAAACTGTTTAAAGAAAATGAGTTAACAGGGGAGAGCCAAGTTTCGCACAAGAACACAATATCTGGGTTTTCATAGAAGAATTTTTAAATTAGGAAGAGAAGATGCAATAAAGCGGCAATTCCATTGGAGATCCTTTACACTCGCCATGATGACTATTCGAGAATTGAGGCTGAAACAGCCTTTTGTAGCATATGTGACTTGGAAGACACTCTAGAAGGCCCTTTTTTGGTCTTCAGCTGGGGAATGGAGTATTTAGAAGGAGAGGTTGAAGCACTACGCTTCTGTGTAAGCCAAGCCATTTCTACATCATTAGTGCAAACAGTGTTGCGAGAAAGACTTACAGGGACGCTGTCGAGAGGCGGCACGTGAGACTGCACCTTGGGTGATGACATGGCAACGAAACTTTGAGCACAGGTTTGCTGTGATGTTGATGCTGGTGGAAGTACGAGCTGAGGTTTAGAAATTGCCTGATTTGGAACAATATCAGACAACGCCTGCGTGAAGCCGCTTAGCATGCGCTCGACCAGAACGGAGAGTGCTTTTTCGACGGTTGAAACTATGGAGGCAGACAATGTGGCCTCGAGGTCAGGAGTAGAGGAACGCATAAGGCTGGCATATGAATGTTTTCTGCGGTTAAGGAGCGCATAAGCGTTTCCCCGTGAGGAGCTATTCTGCTCAATTCCAATAAACTTTGCTCCTGTGACCGAATTGCACAAGTGGCATGATCGGCGCGGTGACTGTTGTTGCATGGACAACAGCTTGGTTGTACAGCGGTGCAGCTGTCGGAAGCGTTACCTTCGCCACACTCCTTGCATCTGGTCGCCGACTTACAGGCTCTACCACTATGTCCAAATCTCCAACAGTTGGTACATATTGTAGGGGTCGAGGATGCAGCGGTTCCACGCTGTAGACAATTGGCCAAATTTTCAACTCCGAGGGGCATGTGCGACCAGCAAAAGTTGTTATGACTGACTCCGTTGCAACACGTACTCCAGCCATATCGCGAGAGCAGCGGTATACAGAAATAATTCCCGCCATGGCTTCTGCAACTCCTCCAAAATTTCTTGAATTGAAGATGACGGGTCCACTCAACAGACAATGCCGTTAGTGCACGCAAGCTGCTCAGGAATGAAGGTCTTAACCGGAAGAGAAGTTAAGGTATTACACCGGAGCAGATCCGACACACACTCAATGTTTGCCGACTTACAATGCCACGCCTTCCAAAAGGTCGCACTTCAGAGATATCGAGATAGTGACTGGTTAGACTTTTCAGTTGTTCCTGTATTGTTTGATGATTCTTCATTTTGAAAATTTCATCTCCAATCGGTGCAAGCGCCACGGGAATTGAATCGACACCATTTTTTAGAAATGAATTAAAGGGCAAGCTTTCGGCCGGCAGGCTGGCGAACCAGACTGCCCAGCCTCCTCCCGGGGAGGTGAAAGAGATGCCTACACACAGCGCGCCGGCAACCTTACATCACGCGCGTCAGCAGAGCTGCCCTGAACCCTGGCAAAAAACCCCACGACCGCTGAACGGCCTCACCAAAAGAAACGAAACAGGCAGGCATGGCACGCGCAATGGGTGCAGGTTTACTCCTCCTTTTGTAGCCAGGGTCAGACGTGCTGTTAACTACAATGACACCCATATGACAGCTTAGCGCAATAAATCCAATCATGAGCCCTATCATCGTTCTCTCACTAGGTACGCCTAATCCAGACAATCGAACAAAATTAATTATCACAACTGGGTCAGAAGTGGCCTTTTATTTTCCCTTCGGTGATTGTAAAGCGACTGGTGCAGGTACTTAGCAGTTGAGTGTCTGTCCACGGCACCGGTGAACGAAGCGACGGCGTTGAAGTCAGTTGGAGTTGCCCACTCTTCAACGCGTTCCCGAGTTCGTCTGCAATTAGAATTGCCTTAGCGTCGCGTACCTGAGCATCAAAAGACAAAAAATTTAAATATGTTTTTGTTCACGTAACGAGTGGTGATTTATGTGAAAAAATGTGTCTGCTTGAGAAAAGGTAACTTGAACGCCATGGCGGTATTGGCGACGATACTCTCGAAAGTTGGTGGCTACTAGCTCCGCCCGGAAAGTGTACAACAGCTGTATTTACCGGTACTCACCTATGGGACAAACATGGAGGCTAACGAAAAGGGTTCATCTTATGTTGAGGACAACGCAGCGAGCTATGGAAAGGGAAATGGTAGGTGTAACATTAAGGGATATGAAGAGGGCAGATAGAAAAACTTTATTCAGCTGTAAATTTAGATGTCTTCTCCGGTGACTGTGGGTGGTGGTGAAAGCATTTATTTGAATATTGCAGAGGTTGCGTGGGGAGCAATCCCTAGTGGGCCGCTCCCCTTACAGTACAACGTGGAGTCCCTTATTCAGGGACGCTGTTAAGTGGAAGCCCACAGGGCCGATGGGACCCCCCCCCCGCACTTGTTACCAGGAGCGGTCATGCCCGGTGGGGAATCGAGGAATGTACGTCGAAGCGTGACGCCCGCGCTTAGGGTGAGCTGCGGCACTAATCCTTTCTGTCCCGACGCCTGGCAATCGGTGGATCGAATGCGCATGCAGCGAGCTGCGCATTCCACTGGGCTCGGACCGGCGAGCCCTGGGCTCCGCCCACTTGCACATACGATGCTATTGCTTTGCTATTGGATCAAATTGGGCGAGAGCCGGTTTACTAAAGCTCCGCTCAATTATCGAGGGGGTTAAAACCCGCTGTAAAGAATGACTTTGGACGAGCGCGCCGAGTCTCAAGCTCGGCAGTTTTTAACAGCCTTTTTTTATCTGCCTTTTTTTTAAACTGCCCTTTTTAAACTGCCTTTTGCTCTTATGCCTTGTCATCACTACCTTGTATTTCAATCCCGTCTTTCATAAATAAGTTTTTTCGTAAGAAGTTGGAATTGCTGCCCCAACCGGCAACGTGTCGCCGAACGAAGACCTGAAGTGCCCTTCGTACTGCTAACCGCCGTTCCCATCAGAAGCTTAACTGACCCATAGGTCTTGGCCGCCATTCGAGCTCGCTGAACTAGGGCTTGTTGGGCCGGTAGCTCCAGGCAGCTGACCAGGGCCGCCTCCCAGTCGTCTCGGGTAGGGGAAGGGGTTAGGGGCGGAAGAGAAGGATTGTGTTGGCATGCCCAGACCACGTGGAACGCGTTAGCCACCTCCTCACAGAAAGAGCAGAGGGCAGAGAAAGAAGTGTAGAAATGTTTGAGCACTGCCGGGCACAGTAGAGTGTTAGTAAAAAGTCTAAGCAGTATTCTCTCGTCCACTTTTCCTAGCCCCTTGAGGAGACGGATACTGACGGTGCGAGTCCCGGTAATAAGCGGAGATATCTTTGAAAGTTAACAGAGGATAGAAGTCCTGGTCCAGATAGGCAGGGTCTACGTCGGGGGCCCGGTTAGTGAGTGCGCGGGCGACCGAGTTGGCGGCGTCATTCCCTGGTAGGCCCTGGTGGCCTGGAGTCCAAATGAAAAATCGGGTCTTGGGGTCCTGATCCCGAGCTGCTCTCCGAAGTATTCGTTGCGCTGCTGGCGTTATCCAGCCCAGTTCATAATTCTGGCAAGCCCCTAGTGAGTCAGATATCATGAATTTTGATTCACCGTGGGAGGCGGCTAGGGCGATTGCTACCCCCTCCGCGTGGGTCGTGCTAAGTGCCTTAAAAGTGAGACCATTCACCTGTCTTCCCTCGTGAACGACTGCGGCCGTGTACCATCCTCCCCTGGAATGATGTGGGCCCGCAACGCCTACATAGAAAACGCTATGTTTGGAGCCATAATGGC
The DNA here is from genome assembly GCF_052857255.1 of Amblyomma americanum. NCBI lineage: Eukaryota > Metazoa > Arthropoda > Arachnida > Ixodida > Ixodidae > Amblyomma > Amblyomma americanum. Next base: position 73,874,003 of record NC_135497.1, on the reverse strand, counting down.
CCGCGCCTGACGTCGTCCATTGTGGTTCTCTGTCCATTTTGGTAGGAAGGGGTCGAACACGGAGGGCGCCTCTCCATAGTTCTGGCACTCGTACCCTTTCCTCAATGTGATGGTCATGTTGTATATGTAGCCAGCCTACTGGGCCGGCTACATCCCAAAGGCACCTTCATCCCAAAGGCAGGCAAGCCCATCAATACCGATCATCTACGACCCATCTCTTTAACGTCTTGTGTGGGCAAGCTTATGGAGGCCATGGTTCGAGATCGCCTCTCCCAATATCTGGAGGCCCGTAACACTTTCGCAGACACGATGTTTGGATTCCGGCCTCACAAGTCAGCACAAGACATTTTGCTTCAACTCAGCCACGAGGTAATCACGCCTGTCGAGCACCCTCATAATGACAAGGTGGCTCTCGCCTTGGATTTGAAGGGTGCCTTCGACAATGTGGAACACAGCATCATTCTCTCTTACTTCAGCGAGACACACTGTGGACACAACACTTTTAATTACATTACACATATCCTAACGGACCGCGAAGCCATTATCCGCATTCAGGACAAGGAGCATGGTCCTTACACTATGGGTACACGGGGCTCACCACAAGGCGCAGTGCTGTCTCCACTACTCTTTAACCTCGCAATGCTCCATCTCCCTGCCCAACTGGCTGAGGTTGAAGATGTACAGCCTGCGCTACATGCCGACGACATCACCATTTGGGCAACAGAGGGCAACACTGGTCAACTGGAAGACCACCTGCAAACAGCGGCGAGCGTAGTGGAACGCTATGCTACGTACTGTAATCTCCAGTGCTCTCCTCAAAAATCAGAATTCGTACATCTCCGTCCCTCGCAGAGATGCAAGACCCCAATACTTCTCTCTCTGGCTAGCGGACCCATACACGAAGCCACTGAGATTAGAGTCCTCGGACTATTTATTCACCAGAACCGTCGCGCTGACACAGCCATAGCCAAGCTTCACAAGGTTGGCGATCAAGTGGGCCGCAAGGTCCGCCGCGTCTCCAACAAGCGTGAGGGACTCAGAACTAGGGATGCGATGCGACTCGACCCTGCTTTTGTGACGAGTAGAATTCTATATTCGACTCCATACCTGCACTGCGCAAGCATGACGAAGATATCTTGGAGGTTACTTTCCGCAAGATGATCAAAAGGGCGCTCGACCTCCCGATCTCTACCTCAAATGCGAGGCTCCTTGAACTGGGGGTGGTGAACACCTATCGGGAGCTGCGCGAGGCGCACCTCACTAATCAATACACGCGTCTTGCCCAGACCGTGTCCGGCGACTGTGGACGGGCTCCTCAAGTGCAGGCAGGGCCCCAGCAGCCTTTGTCGTCTTGCGGACCCTGCCAATCAGCTCTTGCTGATCTTCAGCTGAACAACGCAGCTTCACACTGCTCCGGCGTTGGTGCGTTCTTCATCGGGGCTGCCGCGGTTTCTGCGCAATCACATGTGGTGTATGCCTATAATGGGAATCAAGAATAATAAATGCGCAAGTAAGGCGAAGAGAAGATAACCAATGTTCCATTATAGGCAACACAGTGAATTCCAGGGGAGGATATGCATAGCAGGGAGGCTGCCGCGGTAGCTGCGTAGTTACGGCGCTCGGCTGCTGGCCCCAAACACGCGGTTTCGATCCCTGCCTCGGCGGTCGAATTTCGATGGAGGCGAAATTCTAGAGGCCCGTGTACTGTGCGATATCAGTGCACGTTAAAGAACCCCAGGTGGCCGAAATTTCCGGAGCCCTTCACTACGGCGTCCCTCATAGCCTGAGTCGCTTTGGGACGTTAAACCCCCATAAACCATAAACCTAAACCAATGAAAGATGCACTATAACCGTATACCTCGAATCTGTTTCTTACACAGTTATCTTGCCGCTGCATTCCGCCATGGAGGAAGCTACCTATTGGTGCTGTTGATGCACACATCTCATGGCTAGGACGCTACCTCTTCCTGCTGGTAATGCACGCAAGTAACCAAAAGGAGGCTGGCTGATATTGCGGACAAGTGACAGGATGGCGCACCAAATAGCGGACCAACCAAGTCACTTTGGTATCCTTGTGCTAATGTATGTTTATTAAAATCACCTCAAAGCTTGATATCTACATCGTTGTGGACTTTTTGCATATATTTAGCAGGACTTTTATTTACTAGTGTTGGCAGACTTGAATGTCAGTCTTAAGACAGGGTAAGTACTCTTTCACTGTGAGAGATTTTTTTGCTATTTAGAGAAGTAAACAATCACATCGTTAGAAATATTGAGTCTAAATGCGCATATTGTAGTGCTGTCAAGTGTTGAAAAAAGCATGTAGCTTTGATGCTTGTCAAAGGTAAAAGTCAACATCTAGTTGCATGGAGCAAATCACATGTCTGCAGCTCTAAGTGGCTGCACTTTAAGCTCGCTACAGGATGCTTCACATCTTTCATTTGTCACGAGTTTATTTGGCTGCCTCAACTGTTCTGGACTGACTGATATATATATTACTTGCAGAGGGTTACACGTCTCTTAATAGTTAAGGAGCCTAACTTGATAGTTAGAAAGTCAAGTATTCAGTATTGGCTAACGAGCCTGCTAGTTGGCACGTCTTAGCTGTATTCTGATGTACTCCATCGATGGCGATGCTATTCTGAAAAAAGTGCGGTTCTAACTCAAGGCTCCTATGTTTAATAATTGTGTATAGTCAGGTGAAAGACCCTGTATATGCGCTTTATTGCAATACACGTTGCTGACAGCGTTGTCGGCATACTTTAAGTGTGAAATGTCGCTTTTCCTTGTAACTAGGCCTTCTCCTATCAGTTCGCCAAGCAGGAAAACCAAAATGGAATCGGTGAAAGCATCGTCACTGCACCTTGAAGTCTAATGTCGACAGGCAGCGTGATACGCGTAGCGACAGGAAGCTCCGGACAGTAATCTAAGACAGATAAACCATAATTTTAGAAAAAACATTCCTAGTCTGCAGAGGGAACCATTCATCACAGAAAAAACTGTTCCCAGACCTTCTGCCATCTTCTGCGGGCAGACAGCGCTAGCGTTAGCTTCATAGCCCCTTCAACGCATTCCAAGAGAGCACCCATTCAAGCCGCATAGGGAAGAATACAGGACACATTTTGGATTCAGCTCACTGGATAACAAAGCTCACTCGGATGACATTTGCACTGGCCAACGGGCGAACGCAGAAGTTCCCATCCACGAACGCTCCTTGTTCGTGCCAGTTGCTGAAACCCCTGTTGAATAAATGCAAAAAACTTTATGAGCAAAACAATAAATAGTTAATGGAGTCCTTAGTCCAGGACAATATAGGAGATGTCCCTGTTTCGACCACTGCTCCAGTGCTTTCTTGTCCTCTAGGCGTGAGCTGCTCAGTATCCCCTCCCACTGCTCAATTGTGGCGTTTCTGATAATCACTAGTTCCTGGTTCTTTTCTGGCATGCCTTCGCCATATGAAGTATATTTGATCCTAGTAGTCTTGGCAGGCAACACCCCGTGGTTAACAGATTGTCAAGCACCCTTCGGCATTCAGCAGAACTGGTCATCGCGAACCAAAAACCCAAATTTAGTGGAGGAACGGGAGTAGCAAGCCAGTGTCATACAGCGAATACCTATATATAGGCTGTTGCTTTCGCAGTACTTTGAAGGTTGACGTTTCATTCAGGCTTCATATCTGTGCAGAGCGCGAGAGTGAAAAAAAGAACATTGGTTTAGAGGAAAGAATATGGCGCAGTAAATGTCTCACAATTTTTCGTGGACACCCGAACCGCACCGTAATAAAAGGGATAAAGGAGGGAGTGAAAGAAGAGAGGAAGAAAAATTTTTTTGCTGCGGTTCAACTACTGCTGAACCTGGTAGCGTGGTTACCGGGCGGCTGCGTTTTTATGGGGGGAAAACGCTAAGGCGCCCGTGTGCTGTGCGATGTCAGTGCACGTTAAATATAATAATAATAATAAAAATAATAATTGGATTTGGGGGAAAAAATGGCGCAGTATCTGTCTCATATATCGTTGGACACCTGAACCGCGCCGTAAGGGGAGGAATAAAGAAGGGAGTGAAAGAAGAAAGGAAGAAGAGGTGCCATAGTGGAGGGCTCCGGAATAATTTCGACCACCTGGGGATCTTTAACGTGCACTGACATCGCACAGCACATGGGCGCCTTAGAGTTTAAGATCCCCAGGTGGTCTAAATTATTCCGGAGCCCACCACTACGGCACCTCTCTCTTCCTTCCGTCTTTCATTCCCTCCATTATCCATTCCCTTACGGCGCGGTTCAGGTGTCCAACGATCTATTAGACAGATACTGCACCATTTAATTTCCCCCCAAAACCAATTATTATCATTATGAACCTGGTTAGCGAGCGAAAGCTATGGTGTATCCGGCAAGTAGACGCGGCTTAGGCTCTATGACTGCGTTCCCGCACACTGAACAGACAACGCGCCTACGCTGCCAGGTGGCGGTTAAATTAATGGTCTATCGCGAGAGGTTGGTCACCCAGTGGACGCTGATCCAGCTTTCTGCTGCAGTGGTGTGTCTGCCACAACGTTGAAAATTGTTGGTTCTTTCACCCCTTCCTTTATTCCTTCCCTTACGGCGCGGTTCACGTGTCCGCCGATACATGACACAGATACTGCGCCATTTCCTTTCCCCCAAAACCAATTATTATTGTTATTATTATTATTATTATTATTATGTTGGGAAAAGGAAATAGCGCTGTGCGTGTCTCACATCTCGGCTGACGCCTGAGCCGCGCCTTAAGGGAAGGGATAAAGGAGGGAGTTAAAGAAGGAGAGAGCTGCCGTAGTGGAGGTCTCCAACAATAATTTCGACCACCTGGGAATCTTTAACGTTTTTTTTTACATCGGCGAACTTGCGGTGAAGTTTGCGGTGCCGACAGCAGCGCCATAACACACTGCCTAGCGAGAAGAGCAAGCAGTTTTGGGAAGTATTCCGCGCCACCTTCAGGCGCTTATTGGCGTGAGCCTCCGCGCTCTGTCGAAGGCGCACGTGCCGTGCGTCAGCTGTCTGGGCTACACCGAGAGAAGCTAGGCAATGAATGCTGTCAGCCAAACGCCGGTATCTAACCGCGCAGAATGTGTTCTCGCGTTTTTAGCGGCCCAAGCAGCTGACAAAAGCAGTTTTGAGTCAGCGAATGGAACAATTGCAGTGCCACCTTGGCAGCGCAGGTTCCCAGCACACGGGCGCCTCTTGCGTTTCGCCTCCATCGAGACGCTGCAGCCGCCGTCGGGTTCGAACTCGGGTACACCGGATCAGTAGACGCGCGCCCTAATCACTGAGCCACCATGGCAACGTTCTCAGCTCTAATGCGTGCAGCCGACATTTCTCTCTCCCCACCGCCACGTACCTCAAAGTGCGATTGAGGTGTCCACTGCCGCAAGCAGACAGTTAGGCATTCGCCTTCCTTTCCTCAATATCGTCGGAGTCTAGTGTTGTCAACGCTAACGCCAATGGACAAAGCACGCCAATGGTCTAAAACTTCAGCGCCGCGTTTCTGCTACAACGTTGTGAGTGGCAACGCATGCAGCGCACATCTGTAACTACCGCCACGTAGCTTAAAGCGCGACTGAGGTGTCAAACGTCCCAGGGGGCAAATTATTCGCCTTTCTTTTGCCTTCGAAGAAAATTGAAGATTGATTCGGTGGACAGGCGAACCACGCCACAAGAAATTTGCCCTCTGGCTCACTTTAAGGCCAAAACCACAAGCAATGCGAAGTCGTTACGAGGAAGCGTAGTGAAGCTTTCGCAAAAAAGCGATGGCTTGTACAGAGTGATCATTTTATTTACGAGCTACAAATAGGAGGGCAAGAACGTCATAAAAGTGAGGCAATGCAAATATATGCCAAACGGGGTACTTTATTTGAAAGTAGTCTCGATGAGCATTTTTGGCTTTTGTCCCACCGACTAAAAAGTCACGTGATTCTCGTCTCATGATTCCTTTCGTTGCTGGTTCAAAGAGCCTGACTCTTTCACGTCATCCTCCGGCGCGAACTTCTGGTTCCGTTGAGCAGTTTTTTCAAGCGTCTGAAAATGTGGAAGTCGGAAGGTGACAGGTCTGGGCCGTATGGCGGATGTTGCAGCGTTTCCCACTTGGCTTTTTCAGTTTTGTGGTAACTACATCAGCGACGTGGGGAAGGGCATTGTCGTGGAGCAAGATGACCCCATTCGTCAATTTGCCACAACTTTTGTTCTTGATTGCGACATGCAGCCGATCCAGCTCTTCGCAATATCGGGAAAGATTGGTAGTCTCTCCAGGTTTACAAAATTTGAGCAGCAATGGTCCCTGACGACCGAAATAAAAATTGTGTCGGAGTTGATTGCACGGTGGCATTGGCCAAGTCTTGGATTGTCTTTGCAACTTTCACGTTCTTTTCTGAACCGTTTACCCCGACGCTTCACAGAGGCCAATGAAATGCAATATTCTTCGTACACGGCAGCCCCACGGCGACTAATCACTTGTTGGGAAACATCTTCAGATGGCAAAAATCTCACGACACCCGCCTGCTCAACTTTTGGAGCATTCATTACGTCGCAAAATCGTGTTCAATCATGTGTATATGTGAGCATTAAAGAACATTAATCCTGGCACCTGCGTGTCCTGTGTGCCTGTGTGCTACCCGCATGCCCCGCAGATAATGGACCGAATCATTATTGCGCGAGGTAGGTTGGCTCAGTTTCATCTAACGCCCTCGTATTTGTGTAAAATAAAGAGTACACAAAAAAGTGCCGATATAGCTGCTTTTAGCGGTTGGACTTTTTACTTCCACTGCCTGGGCATTGTGTGCTTAGAGTAGTAACTCTTGATTTTCATTTTCTAGCATTTTACGAAGAAATAAGTCAAACGAGACGTAGTTGTCATAATGAACAAAGTGCATCCGACACTCACAATGGCAGTTGGGCAACGACAGTAAAGGCAACGACTTCCACGGATGCTGCTAAATCCCTGCCGGATGGCTTAGAGACACCTCTAACCCCCCCTCCCCTTCCCCCACTCCTCGGACTCTGAACCTTTGAGAACAACTGCACGCCCACCAACTATAGAGCCCCTCAATGTTCTTCAATTCTTGCTTTTCGTGACTGTCGATTTCTGCGGTCAAGTCACGCAGATGCTCTGGTCTTGCGATTATGCAGCGCTATTGGTAATATTGCAGAACGAGTAATTTGTAAATGCATCTGTAAATAAATTCTGCCAGCATGTACAGCGACTTCGATGACAGAGTCAAGCAGTGAAAGAAAACTACAACGAAGTAACAAGCAGCCTATTTCCCCATTATCCTTTGCGCATTATTTGAAAACGCGCCTCGCACATTTATTCCCTTGAAATTTTGTTAATTACAAATTAAGACAGCAAAAGAAGCGAGCCGGAGCCATAGGGAAAAGACGGAGCCAAATAAAAGTAAACATAACCTCAAAGTTAATCATACGGGTGTGTTAAAAAGGTAAGAGTTTACGGGCTATGCTGGACATGCATGTCACTAGGAAAGGAACACATCAATGATTTGAAGGGAAATGGTAGTCGTTGCCATGCTGTGACATACACTTTAATGTACTGTATTTTTTTACACTGCTTTTATATTTGGATTTAGTTTCTCACTCTATATATGCCTGTGGATTGCAAAACAGCGGCTTTGTCAGTCTGTACTGTGTGTACTGAAGATTAACTTAATTTCTTTGCAGGATTGAACAGCGCACACAGGACGAGGGCACAAGGAGAGAAACCGCGAGACACAAGCGCCGTCGTTGCCGTCACCTTCGCTCTGGCCCTAAAAAACAATGGCGCTCGCACTTTGCCGGTGGCATCAGTGGATGATGAACAATGAATCGCAGCGTTGCCCTGACCAGAGCGCAATTCGTTATAACGAACTGTTTATAATTTGCGTTCTGATGAAAATACGTTCGTAGCCGCTTCATCAGGATATCAACATATGCACAATTGGTCTTTTTACGTCGCACCTGGAGCACCATTTGTAAGACCAAGCCTTGGGACAAACATCGACGAAGTCTTGAGACTCGGGTCAGTGTAGCCGCAAATCCGCTTGGACCTTTCTTTTGTTTTCTTATATAGAGAGACGAGGACCCGCCTCATCGTGGAGGCTTAAGTAGGGCCCAGCCTCTACGCTCCTTCTTCGCGAATTACGCGCTGCAGGATTCTGTGCTGCATCGTGGAGGCTTTGGTAGAGCCCAGCCTCCACGCTTCTTCACGAATTACGGGTTGCAGGATCGCCTCCTTATATACCAGCCGGAAAGGTCACGTGACGAAGGGCCACGCGAAGCACAAGCGACCACGCGCCCTTGCGCGCTCGGCTTCGTCTTTTCTTCTTGGTCACATGGGGGACGAGTTCCTTTCGGCATTGAAAATTCGTTTTGGGGGAAAGGAAACGCTGGTGTGTCTCTATCACATATCGGCGGACACATGAATCACGCTAAGGCGCCCGTGTGCTGTGCGATGTCAGTGCACGTTAAAGATCCCAAGGTGGTCGAAATTATTACGGAGCCCTCCACTACGGCACCCCTTTCTTCCTTTCTTCTTTCACTCCCTCCCTTATCCCTTCCCTTACGGCGCGGTTCAGGTGTCCAACGATATATGAGACAGATACTGCGCCATTTCCTTTCCCCAAAACCCAATTATTATTATTAATTAACCGCGCCATAAGAGAAGGGATAAGGAAGGGAGTGAAAGAGGAAATGAAAGAGGTGCTGTAGTGGAGGGCTCCGGATCTTTAACTTGCACTGACATCGCACAGCACACAGACGCCTTTGCGTTTCGCCTCCATCGAAACGCTGCCGCCGCATTCGGGTTCGAAACCGGGTAATCCTAATCAGTAGCCGAGCGCCCTAATTTCTTTCGGCATTACTGTCATTTTCGGTACTGATTTAGGCTCACCTTCCTACGGCCCAAGAAATTTAAAAGCAGCAGGAATAAATGCGCACACACGGGTAGCAATGTCCCTGGGCGGTTTGCGTGTGCCCTTCTCGAGCTACATTGAGAAGCAATTTTGCACCCACGTGGCCGGGAACCGCTGTCGAAAAAAGATTGACGAATTCAATTTGGGTTAGAGCGCATAAAGCGTGTGTCGTCACAGCATTGCTGTTGAAACTCGGCGCGCAACGAATAAGCCTTGCAAAAGGGAATTGAGTGATGACTATTTCAATTCCTGTTTTAGTTTGGAAATTCATGAAAGTTTGATTAGGGCTCGAATCAGTACAATTAAAGAGTAGTTTAGGCTAATCATTAGCTAAACCATGAACACTATTCCGTTAGCTGTGTCCAGAGCACAACTAAGGCGAAGTGAAGGCAGCATTCACGTAAGCAGAAGCGTTATTTCTTTATAAAGCTGCGGAGATTATTAATTATCATTCGTTCCCTCCTTTATCCCTTCCCTTACGGCGCGGTTCAGGTGTCCAACTATATATGAGACAGATACTGCGCCATTTCCTTTCCACCAAAAACCAATTATTAATTATTATTATTATTATATTTTTAAAGATTAACCATTCCGCATTCCTTTCTTAGCAACCCTCTTAGCCTTGTTTCAAGCGCCTGTATTAATAATAATAATTGTTTTTTGGGGAAAGGGAATGGCGCAGTATATTTCTCATATATCGTTGGACACCTGAACCGCGCCGTAAGGGAAGGGATAAAGCAGGCGGTGAAAGAAGAAAGGAAGACTGAGGTGCCGTAGTGGAGGGCTCTGGGATAATTTCGACCGCCTGGGGATTTTTAACGTGCACTGACATCGCACGTTACTGACATCGCACTGACATGACGTGCCTATTTTCTATTCAGCCTTTTCAGCCGGCCACAGGTCAAGTGTCTGAGGAACTATGGCCGTTTCCGCTGTCGGCACTCCCAATATTTCTGGTTGAAATTGAAATGAATTGGTTTTGTTGGGGAAAGGAAACGGCGCAGTATTTGTCTCATATATCGTGTTACACCTGAACGGCGCCGCAAGGGAAGGGATAAAGGATGGAGAGAAAGAAGAAAAGAAGAAAGAGGTGCCGTACTGGAGTGCTCCAGAATAATTTCGACCACCTGGGGATTTTTAAGTGCACTGACATCGCACAGCACACGCGCGCCTTAGAGTTTTGCCTCCATAAAAACGCAATGAATGAAATTGGTTTCTGGGGAAAGGAAATGGCGCAGTATCTGTCTCAAATCTCGGCAGACACCTGAACCTCGCATTAAGGAGGCCTGAAAGAAGGAAGAAATAGGTGCTGTAGTGGAGGGCTCTGGAAAGGTTGGCAGTGACTTAGCTCGGCTATGCCTGTATATACGTAGCGAAAGCTAAATCATAACGTGGTTAGCCTTGGTTAATCTTGATTGCAAGTCCAGGTTAGTCTGTTTGTCTAGCTATGTTGTTGTCGCATTGAACACGACACAACTGTGGTTGCGGCGCATGCGAGCTCACGTTTTCAATCCTCCGACATGTTATCAGGGATGCGACGCAGCTGGCGAAGCGAGCGGAAGCGAGCGCAACGGCGAGGAACGCGGGGTGACGTCATACCAAATGGTGGCGGCAGCGGTGAGCCGCGCGGTGTGACGTCATGCCAGATGGCGCGGCGAGCGCACAAAGCAGAATAATCGTCTCACATATCTGTGTGGACTCCCAAAGCGAGCAGTAAAGGAAAAGACAAAGAATAGTAGTAATAATAATTGGTTTTTTGGGGGAAAGGATATGGCGCAGTATCTGTCTCATATATCGTTGGACACCTGAACCGCGCCGTAAGGGAAGGGATAAAGGAGGGAGTGAAAGAAGAAAGAGGTGCCGTAGTGGAGGGCTCCGGAATATTTTCGACCACCTGGGGATCTTTAACGTGCACTTACATCGCACAGCACACGGACGCCTTAGCGTTTTTCCTCCATAATAACGTAGCCGCCGTGGTCTGGTTCGAGCTCCGGATCAGTAGTCGAGCGCCCTAACCACTCAGCCACCACGACGGGTACGAAAGGGGAAAGAGAAAACTGAAAATTGAAAGTTGCATTTTGAGGAAAGGCGCGGCGCTGCGCAGCGGCGGAACACCTGAGGCTGGTGCTACTAGTGGCGCATGCGCAGTTGTGACTAGGGAGCGAGAGAGAGAGAAAAAAAAATATCCGCGTCGAGGCGCGCGTTGTGTCGTCATGTGCCTCCTCGAAGTGCGGCCACGGCAAAATCGCAAGTTCGCGGCCAATAAAGCTTTCATTTTAAAATTCCACGTAATAATGCAAATTTCTCTTCCAAGCTTTCGCATCATTGCACAGGATTGCAACCTGTTGTTACTCTTCGAGTTTTTTTTTCCTTGCTTGCGCTGCTCCCGCAAGATGAAGCCGCACACGTCCACTAACCGGGCGGCCTATCCTGCTTCCGTGTGCATTCTGTTTCCTTCCAAGTTAAACTGCGACCAGAGAAGATGAGGGGATAAGATGGCTTACAAGTGGGATGAGGGAGCGCCCCCAAACGGGCATAACCTCCACTAACCACTGCAGCTGTGCCGTGGCTTCCGTTTCTGCACACGAGCGCAGCCGTTTTCGTCGGGGCTCTTTGCAAAGGCAAGTTCAGTTGCCGGAACGTGTGCCGAGCGTAAACACGGGACCCTGGACGGCCAGATGACCACCTGTCAGAAGGCGGGCACGCGGGGCGATGCCTTAGTGTGCGCCTTTCTCCCGCGCGGGGGCGCCAAGGACGTCCGCGAGGGGGAGGCTGAGTGCCGTGCGGTGCGGGTTCCTCGTGCGGTCCGCTTTTGGGGTTGTCGTGCGTGTCGCGTTTTGTCTCATTCCCCGCTAAACGGCGGCCTCCTTTGCGAGCTTACTCGGCATACCAGAAAACGCCAGGAATGCGGCGAATAAAAAAGCGCGCCCGCGGGAGGAAGAACAATGGTGCCGTGTAATGAGCACGAATCAGCGTGCCGGCTGCGGCACAAAAAAAACGGCCGCCGTAACTGCGTACGGAGCGGGTTGAAGTGCGGGGGAGGCGAGGTGCGCACTGCGCTCGAGGGTGCCCGCCTGGTTAGCCGGACGTGGGCGCAAATGCCGCTTTCATGACACCTCTGAACTGTCTCGTATTTTTCCATGAGAGAAAAAAAGGAAGCCGTATGATATGGCATCTAGAGACTGCTTGCTTGCTTGCTTGATTATCGCAGAATTCATTGTGAACTTAGCCCACAGAACGCGAAAGAGTGCTTACGCTCTAGAAAGTCAAAATACGCCACAAGGCGATGTAAGCATGGTTCGGGTGCCTCTTGGCATTGGAAGCCGTTGTAGGATACTTACAACCGGTAACGGTGTCCAACTTTTTCATATGCGAATGCACCACGTGTGGCTGGGGAGACACAACCATAGGGGGCCAGTCTTGCGCAGAGACGAAGCTTCGAGCCTGGTAGTTGCCTTTGGCCATGCGCCACATTTTACACCGCGCGCTGGGTGGCGGAAGCTAGACTGGAAATTTACATCAGCAACTGTTTCTTTTTTTAGGTCCACATCTCTTTCCCGTTGTCTGTCACGATTTACACATAGCCTTGTACGGAGGCAACACTGAGCGTATACGTCAAAAAAAAGAAGCAGCGGCGAAAACGACTTTAGAGCAGATACCTCCTAATTAAAGAGACACCTGAACTTTCTTGGTGGATTCGGATTTTACTTCAATGACGTTAAACGAGACTTGCCGGTATGCTGGCTTCACTGGCGTCTTCACTTAGCGCACATGAGTGTCGTGCTTTCGATGCAGAGAGACGATGCGAATTATTTTGTGCAGTAATGCGGTGCCAGAACTAGGTGATTTGATCTCATTAACCCGACTTTTGACAGATGGGAAAAGCCACTCACGATAAGCTCGCATACCAGGACAGGCGGAAGAGCCTGGTGATAGAGACGGTTGCGCGAACAAAGCACCATGCAGGTACCATCGGAAGCTCAGCGCTCACGCAGCTGATGGTGATATAAACAGCGCTACCGCTTAATGTGTGCGTGGGGGCATATATAACCTCACTGCAGGTGTGTTGATAATATTAATAATAATAATTGGTTTTTGGGGAAAGGAAATGGCGCAGTATCTGTCTCATATACCGTTGGACACCTTAACTGCACCGTAAGGGAAGGGACAAGGGAGGGAGTGAAAGAAGAAGGGAAGAAAGAGCTGCCGTAGTGGAGGGCTCCGGAATAATTTCGACCACCTGGGGATCTTTAACGTGCACTGACATCGCACAGCACACGGGCGCCTTACCGTTTTTCCTCCATAAAAACGCAGCCGCCGCGGTCGGGTTCGAACCCGGGAACTCCGGATCAGTAGTCGAGGTGTGTTGGGAGGTTACGAATCACTGCGCAGTCACATTCCCAGCAGCCGTGGACATCTGTCCGTCACAGCCATTTCCCTAGCGCCGTTGAGTGGTGGTTCGTAGGGAACTCAATAAGAACGCCATCCTTAATGGTGAATTAGACCAATAGCTTGTACATTTAATTTGCAAATTCTTAGATTATATCACGTGGTCGCAGCTTGTCCTATTCTTAATCAGAATGACATCCTCCTGTTCCCGCATAGGTTTCCAAACTGTTGCAATAGAGGTGCATTTTGCGGTGCAGCACTTTTCGCTTGTTTTTGACTTTCAATTTCAGTTTTTGGCGTCACAGTATACGATTAGCTGCCTCCGAAGGAAAATAGTTAGGTTTATCGCTGATCTTTCGCGAGCAGTTTGAATCCTCGTAGTGGTTAGCTGCACGTGGCAAGAGAAACATGGAATAATGTTTTTCTAAATGCACTAATTTGAGTTGCGCCTAATGCATACAAAAGCTGCAGGGGACGTGACAATGCTGTTCGTGCCTCTCAAAAGCCTAACGACGGTTCAAATTGGGTGCTTCTCCTGCAAGAAACTCTAGTGTGGCTCCTAGCGATTGTATTGTCGCTACTTTTGCTGCTTGCATTTATTTTTTACGCTGCTGAAGAAATATCACTAAGAGCTTACGGAATCACTTAATTTACTCTAGTAAGACTCTTAATTACAACGCATATCTGTCAGCGACGACTTCGGACCGGTTCCTGAGTTTTCCATCTCAGATAATGACCCTCTCTATCGCATGAGGAGATCCAAGCTGCGGAACTGTTAACTTGAGTGTAACACTTTGATACGCGAACTATGAGAACCTCGACGAACCTAACCTAGACGGCTTCGAGCTGGCCAGTAGACTCCGCAGGCTATCCGCAAACGCAGAACGGGTGGCCCAATAAAACCCTCGACAAAGAGGGGCGCATGTCTTTCGTGATGTGCGCTGAGCTCGATAGCAGCAAATAGAGGTTAGGTTACATTAAGCCACGCCCGGTAGGCGAGTCGTTCTTCCTCCTCCGACGAACCTGCAAAAAAAAGCAACAAAGAAATCAGTCCGCGAATTCTAGGCGGGGTCTTTGAAGCTATCGGAGAGCAGCTCGGCGCGGGGAATAAATAGTCAGTGCCTTGTGTTTGTTTATTGGCTTTTCCTTTGCAAACGGCGCGCGCACAAAGCCGTCCTGCGCATTTAGAGGAGGAGTATTTTCCTTTCCCAATGACCACGCGCGGCAAGCGAGCGTTAGCGACGGTGATTTGAGATCGGCAACTTTAAAAGCGCGGCGCGGCTCGGTCGGGGGTCATGAGCACGCGCCGTCGCTCAAGCAAAGGCAAAATGAGCACACCAAACCGATCAAAACAACAACACAGACACCCGAAGTAGACGCCAGGCTCCTTAGGCTATGGGAAGCCAGACGTGGTCTAATCAAGAGGTGGAAGAAAGAGGAACACAACAGGAAGCTCAAACTTAAAATAGCAGAAATTACAACGAAAGCAGAGGAGTACGCAGTACAGTTGGCGAAAACGAACTGGCAGCAATTCAGTGACTCCCTCAACGGAACTCTGAGCACAGCTAGGACATGGCATATCCTGAAAGCACTCATCGATCCGACCAAAACCAAAGCAGAAAACAATAAAGCAATATACCGATTACCTCACCAGTTCGAAGGAACCGATGAGGAACTCCTGGACAAAGTGCGCATCAAGTGCTTCGGGGACACAAACCAGAGAACCTATGCAAGAGATTATCGGGAGAAAGAAAATGCAAACCTAGATAGACCCATACACGAGAAGAAGTCTATGCAGCAATTCGAAGCACAACTAGGAATACGGCAGCGGGTGCGGACAAGATCAACAACGCACTCATTCGCAACCTCAGTGACGAGCTAGTCGCAGAATTAACCGATTTCCTCAACAGGCACTGGGCAGCGGAGACTGTTCCCGAGGATTGGAAGCATGAAGAGGTGGTTATGATTCCAAAACCGGGTAAAAAGCTACAAATCGAAAACCTAAGACCCATCCCCCTCACATCGTGCCTCGGCAAGCTGTACGAGTGAGTGGTAACATTAAGGCTACAACAATACATGAAGGATCACGAACTCTATCCCCACAGTAAGTTCGGATTCAGGGCGAAGCTGTCGACCCAAGACGTACTTCTACAAATCAAAGAAGGAGTTCTAAGCAACGTCCCTAGGGACGGAGAGAACGTAATAATGGCACTGGATATCAAAGGAGCTTCTGACAACGTAAGCCACGAAGCCATCCTGACAGGTCTGGACGACCTGAAGTGCGACAGGAGGGTCTTCGGTTACGCCAAAGCTTTCCTCTCAGATAGAACAGCGACGATAGGGCTGAGAGAACTCCGCTCGGAGAAGTTCCACACCCCTAAAAAGGGAACTCCCCAGGGCTCGTTCATCCTACCCACGCTTTTTAACGTTGCAGTGATCAGCCTTGCAAAACAACTTAAGGAAGTCGAAGGAATACACCATGCCATGTATGCCGACGACATCACCATCTGGACAAATACGGGCTCACTAAAAGAAAAGGAAGAAAGACTACAGGAGGCCGCGACCTGCGTAGAGAACTACGTAAACGTGAGAGGGCTAGCATGCTCCACCGAAAAATCAGAATTGCTCAGAGTGTCGAGAGGGAAAAAAAGCACAGTCCCGAACAGCGACGAGCTTAGGCTCAACGTCTACCTGGCAGGAAAACCCATACCAGAGAAAACACTAATAAAAATTTTGGACATGTGGATACAATCAAACCAACGGTGTACACATGCACTTGCTCTACTCAAAGCTTCCACCCTACAAGTGGCCAGCATGATCACGCGCGTCTCCCATAAACGCTCGGGCATGCGAGAAGAAGACATGCTAAAGCTGGTCAGGAGCCTGGTGACCAGCCGAGTCACCTACAGTCTTCCATACTACAACCCAATAAAAAGCGAAATCCAACAGATTGATGCGATTATGCGCAAAGCGTACGAAACAGCACTCCACCTGCCACAATGCACATCCACAGAGAAGCTTTTAGCACTAGGACTTCATAACAACATTGAAGAACTGAGAGAGACACAACATGTCGCCCAATTGCAGAGACTACAGCAGACTCCGTCTGGCAGGGAGCTTCTGCAGAAGTTGGGATGCAACGAACAAATACAAAAAATCCAGCGAACCGCGACTATCCAGGACGACATACGGGGCCCAATTAGAGTGACCCTCATCCCCAAGAACATGGACCCCAACCTACACGAAGAATGCAGAAAGGCGAGAGCCGAGTACATCCGAAAATTACTAGCCCGCCAGACAACAACGGTGTATGTGGACGCAGCCACATACCCCAGAAGGACGGGACAAAACAACCCCAACACGGTAGCGGCTGTGATAAACTCGGACGTGCGGGAAATCATCAACACGTCGCTACGGGACTGCACGGTAGTCGAGTCTCAAGAAGTGGCCGTCGCTCTAGCAGCAGCGGAGGGCTACCGGACTAAGCGATCCTTAACAATACTAACCGACTCTCAAACGGCATGCCGAAACTTCATGTTAGGCAGAACAGGTCAAAGAGCGCTACGCATACTCCGCTCTGGGGACCGACCCAAACAAAGCACAGAAGAAGAACCAATAAATAATACGATGGTATGGACGCCGGGACACGCGGGAGTGGAAGGCAACCAAGCGGTCGACAGGGTAGCTCGAAGGTACACTTTTTACCGAGCTCCCCGCACAAGCGACCTCGAGGAATCCGAACCTGTCCCTAAAGATTACTCGGCAATCTTAAACCACTAAAAGGGCTGCAGAAAACGGTACCACCCACCACATAAATCTCTCTCCAGGGAAGACGCTGTCGCCTGGAGGCTGCTACAGACGGGCTCATACCCGAATTTAAATACACTCAACAAAATACAACCCACACAATACAGACAAATGCCCATGGTGCCATGAGACACCCACGCTCTATCACATAACGTGGGCCTGCAAGAAAATAGAGGTAGCACCAAAAATACCAAACCCGAGTGCGGAGCAATGGGAAAGAATGCTCTTCAGCGACCGTCAGGACGTCCAACTTGGGCTAATCCGGCGTGCACAGCTGGCAGCGGCATCCAGTGGAGCCCTGGTCTAGGGGCAGACGACCATTGCTGAGAAGACGGAAGACGCCATCTGACTCCGCCAAATTGCTCACCTACTCTCTAGAGCTCAATAAACGTTTTCCTTCCTTCCTTCGGTCGGGGGTCATGAGCACGCGCCGTCGCTTCTGCAATCTTGTCCACGAATCATCTGGTCTCCGCGCGCAGGCTACACAGGCCTGTTGCGCGAGTTTTGTAACCGGCCGCGTGCGACCGCATGCATGCACCGGCCGGTGGTGGTGGTGAAAAGCCTTTATTTATTGAAAGAGGTGAGGCTCTTTAAAGAGCCCCGCAATGGGTGGAGTCCTTATTCTGGGACCCCATTGGTCGAAGCCGCCAGCTTAGCCCTCTTGACAAAAGCCTTTTGGGACTGAAGGTCCGAAGAGCCAAGCAGGGCCGCCTCCCATTCCTCTCTGGTGGGGTTGGGGAGGGGGGAGAGAGCTGAGTTGCGCTGGCAAGCCCAAACCATGTGGTAGGTGTCAGCCACCTCCCCACAGTGTTTGCACCTGCCAGTGAACGCGGGATCGATGTGTTTTAGTACTGCCGGGCACAGCATTGTGTTCGTTTGCTTTCCCCAGTCCCTTTGCAGGGGCCGGGTATAGGCGATGCCTATCCTTATAATACGATGTGATAGCTTTCAAGGAGAGTAAGTAGCTACCTTCAGGTTCCAGGTGCTCAGGAGCCAATGGGAACGCCCGGTGAATGAGTGCTCGGGCCGCCGCGTCTGCAGCTTTGTTTCCTGCTAGGCCCTGATGGCCCGGAGTCCAAACCAGGCAGCGGGGTGTAGGATCGGTATCCCGGCTGCAGTTCCTTAGTATTCGTTCAGCTAGTGGAGTTATCAAGCCAGCCTCACAATTGCGACATGCCGAACGCGAGTCTGTTATTATGTGTTTGGATTTTGAATCAGAAGCAGCTAGGGCGATGGCAACCTCTTCAGCTTGTGTTGTGCCTGGGGCTCGAAGGGAAAGCCCATCCACCTGTATTTCTTGATGTATGACCGCGGCCGTGTACCACCCCCCGTGGGTATGCCCAGCTACATCTACGTAAAAGACACCATGTTTGTTGCCATAGTGGTGCGCTAAGGCTTCCGCCCTAGCCTCACGACGACCACTATGATCCTCCTTGTCCATCTTAGTGGGGAGGGGTCGAACTCTGACGGCGCGTCTCCAGAGCTCGGGTACTCGGACCCGCTCTTGAATGTGAAAATCATGTTGGATGTGAAGGCGGGCTAGCAAGTGCCGACCCGACTTCGTTTGGGCTAGCCTCGTGTATTGATTTGTGAGATGGGCTTCCTTGAGTTCCTGAAAAGTGTTCACCACTCCCAATGCAAGAAGTCTCGCATTGGAGGTGGACGCAGGAAGGTCAAGTGCCCTCTTCATCATTTTGCGGAGTATTACCTCAACTTTGTCTTCGTCGTGTTTCCGCAAGGGTAGCTAAGGCACCGAATAGAGGATTCGGCTGATTACGAAAGCATGGGCCAGCCGCACGGCGAACCTGCTTCGCAAACCACCTCTCTTGTTGGATACGCGACGGACCATACGGCCTGCTTGGTCTCCAACTTTGCGGAGTTTGTGCAATGTCGTGTCTACTCTTCTTTGGTTATGAATGAAGAGCCCGAGTATTCGAATCTCTTTGGCCTCGTGTATGGGGCCACTTGTTAAGGAGAGATGTATTTGGGTAGTGTCCTTAGGGGATGCCCTAAGGTGAACAAATTCAGACTTGTTGGGTGCGCATTGGAGACCACAGTGCCCTGCGTAGCGATCCACTACGTGAGCGGCTGTTTGCAGGCAGTCCTCCATGCGCCGTAAGTTTCCCTCTGTGGCCCAGATCGTGACATCATCGGCATACAGCGCATGCCGTATGCCTTCGATACCATTCAACTTGTCTGGGAGATGGAGCATCGTCAAATTAAAGAGTAGGGGGATAGCACCGCGCCTTGCGGTGTCCCCCGCGTACCCATTTGATACGGACGAAATTCTTCCTCTTGGATTCTGATTAATGCGGCTCGATAGGTCAGGAAGCCTTTGATATAGTTGAAAGTGTTGCGGCCACAGTTGGTTTCATTGAGGTGCGTCAGTATGACGCTGTGTTTGATGTTGTCGAAGGCTCCTTTTGAAGTCCAAGGCCAGGACGACCTTGTCATTGTGTGGGTGTTCGACTGGTTGTATTATGTCTCTGTTGAGCTGGAGGAGTACGCCCTGTGCTGACCTATGTGGGCGAAAGCCGAACATAGTGTCTGTAAATGTGTTTCGTCGCTCCAAGTATTCGGAGAGCCTATCCCGCACCATGGTTTCCATCAGCTTGCCCACACACAAGGTGAGCGAGATAGGCCTCAAGTTGTCTGTGTTGATTTCCTTTCCCGCCTTGGGGATGAAGGTTACTAGGGCTGTTTTCCAATCAAGGGGGAGCGGGTTCTTGCCCTTCCATATAGTGTTGATGTATTTCAGAAGGGCCTCATACGCCTGGTCAGGGAGATTGGCCAGCAGTTTAAGTGTGACCTTGTCCCGTCTAGGCGCAGTGCCTCTCCTCATTTTGGTCAGGGCTGCATTGAGATCAAATAATTGGAACGGTTGGTCCAACTCAGGATTATGTTTGCCTGCGTAAAGATACTCCTGACCGCGAGGGTCCTGTTTGCAGCAGAGATACTTGTCCCTGAGTGTCTCTGCAAGTTGTGTTTTGCTGCCCTTGAAATTATGGAGTGCTCGTTCTAATTGGCGCTGTGTTTCGCCCCGGGTCAGCGCGGGGTCTATAAGGCTGCGGAAAAGCCTCCAAGTGTTCTTGCCGGACATCTGTCTGGCAGCCGTATTACAATGATCTATCCAGTTGACGTCAGCAAGCTGCGAGGCATACTGACCTGCTTTGTGAGTGAGATCTAGGAGGCGCTTCTTGAGTATTCGGTTATGTTTCTGTCTTTTCCAACGTTTGGTTAGGCTGCGGCGAGCTTCCCAGATATGTAATAGATGGTTGTCCACTGCTGGACAGTCTTCCGTGGTCTGTATCTGTGTTTCGTGTTGCTTGACTGTTGTCATAAGCGTTTGGGCCCACTGATCGTATCCATCTTTAATCAGGTTGGCTGAGGGCAGGGGCTTTCTGAAAGCCTGCCAGTCTGGGAGTCGAGCTTGTGTGAGGGGCTTTTTGAGGGGCCGCGTGTGAATAAGTATGTTGATGATGCAGTGGTCACTGCCTAGTGTCTCTTCCGTGTTGTTCCATTCCACGTGTTGGATGTGTTTGGAAAGTGTGAGAACCGGACACGTGTCCCGAGTCACAGAGTTTCCCATTCGTGTGGGATGCGCTGGGTCGGTCTGGAGTGTGATGCCTAGCGTAGAGATAAGCTCCGCTAGCTTTCTACCTCGCGCACCGGCCGGGACGGCGACTGATGCGCGCCAAAGGTGCTATTAGGATGCCACCTCGTAGAGGAAGCGCGCATCGCTTCGACCGAGGCTGGAAGAAACCGTTGTTCGATGACTACACGCCGGCACGACGAGGACGAGACGCGGGAAGAAGCGTGCCGCGCCCTTTGTTGCGCCCCAAGTCGCCGCTATACAGAAACGTACCCACCGACAAGGCTTAGAGCGCCAAGGCCGAGCACGGGGTCGCGGGTTCGATGCCTGCCCGCGGTGACCGCATATATCGGCGATGGTGAATTTAAAGAAAGAGATAAAATAAAAATAACAGAGAAAAATTATTACGAAAGAAAGCGCCCGTATACGTGCTGACATATAAAATGATCTAGCGTGTTAAAAGCCCGACCGCGGCTGCTGCCTTTTTATGGAAACAGAACGCTAAGTCAAAACGTGTACTGTGCGATGTCAGTGCACGTTAAAGATCCCCAGGTGGTCGAAATTATTCCGGAGCCCTCCACTATGGCACCTCGTTCTTCCTTTCTTCTTTCACTCCCTCTTTTTTCCCTTTCCTTACGGCGCGGTTCAGGTGTCCAACGATATATGAGACAGATACTGCGCCATTTCCTTTCCCCCCAAAACCAATTATTATTATTATGCTAAAAGCCGACAAGAAAAGTTAGCCGGTCGACCGTAGGGAATACCAGAAATAGGACTCATTATGTCGCTTAAGAGATTTTCAGGTGGAGAGTTACCGAAATTTATGCGTGAGAAGCAATTGATATACAGTGAACAGCGCTAGCTGGCAAAAATAATTCCGAATCCTTGTAACGCATTAGCTTTATCATGGCCTCACCCAGGTGCCTCTAACTGTGGGCTGTGTGTTAGGTCTCTTAGCCTGATTTACGCAGCAGAGACGTGCATCCAACTTTTTATTCGCCTATTTAGACGACGTCGGTTTCCTCGACAAACTCTGATGCTTCCGTGCATCTCACCATTATGCACTCTTCGTGCAGCGAACTTTGTCAGCCCCTTTGTAGGACATTGAACTTCACCATTTAATATCTCGTACCGTCACTCCTTGATGCAGCTAAGCCCAAACCCAATGACCATTTATTTTTTATTCCTTTCATTATTTTTCTTCTTTTACTTGTTTATAATTTCGTGCGCCTCTCTCCTTCCGTCTTTCAATTACCAAATTCCTTTCCCCACGGAGAGTAGCATGTGAGCGAATTTTTCATGCCCACTAAAATCTCTGCTTTTCATTAAAGGGTTTCAGTCCCTCTCCCCCTCTCGCGTACGGATAGTCTGGCACGAAGGACGTGAAGCTAACATGCGCGTGCTGCTCACAGAGGAACCTTGCCTCCTCGCCACAAGATCAGTTTACAAGGGAGGAGGAGAAATATGAAGGACAGCAGATGGACAGTTAGGGTTTTCAAGCGTTTTTTATTGGCATGGCCCTGATTCGCAGTCGAGGAAAAGAAGAACAAAGTTTAATGAAAGGGCGCGAACCACAGAATGCAAAGCGGGACGAATCGGACTGTTAACCACAAACTTAGAAAGGCAGGAGGCGTTTACTGGGCCACTGCGATCAGAAATATCCAAATATAGACGATTACCCCAAAGGAAGCGTCAAAATCGGAGGAAACATCCTGCGGTAGGGTTAAAGGAAGAAGCCAAATCTTTGCCAGACTGTCTTACTTGTAAACGAGAGGAAAACGAAACGGAGTTTGTCCAAGAACACAAATCTTTTATGTAGACTGAAACAGATTCAAAGAACCACTAGAGCACATTTCTTTTTACCACTGCATATCCGCCCAGATGCAAATGGGACCTTTGTTAGACTGTGAAGCCTGCATTTCAGACAGTGAAGCAGTGCCGACAATTATAAGAGAAAAACACCATGCTGAAACACGTAATGACAATCAGAATCACCGCTTCCGAATGCTTAGCATACGAGCATCACCAGAAAAAGAAATAAAAATTAGAGCTTGATGGCGCCCGCCCTCATCCTGGTACGAAAGGGGACGGTATACTGTCACCCATCCATCTATCCTTCCGTTGTAAACATTTTTAACGACATACTTGCATGTCAGGTGCTTACCTCTGGGACGAGAAATTTGCTTAGCGTGCAAGCACATTATTCTTCGGGTATTCATAATACGCTCAGCAGGTGGCCTCAGCGTACCGAATAAAATGGCACATTGCACACGCATATCCGTGCCCAAGATGTTACGCAAGCTCTGCACTTTGAACAAGAAAAGAACTAACCAGCCATAGAGGTGCGCTTTAGTACAGGGGCACGTTTCCGCACCACGTATGCAAACTTGCATTCTTTTTAGGTCAGCTTGGTTCGACCGAAGTGTTCCGGTACAAGAACTCGCAGCAGCAAAGGAATATCGTCAGTACGAAGCGTAAGCGTGCCGCAGAAAGCACGTGGCATCAACGCCCGTTCTGCTGCACGGGGGTCAAGTGTTTCAAAGCGTGACGATGCATTTAAAATTCGAACCGGATTCCTGCAGGTCTTGGCTGGCACTTCAGTCGCAAGGGGAGCGACACCGTTTAGACACCTGAAGCTGTTGTAAGGTCTCGTGATACTCGGAAGAGGCGTTATTCATTCTCCGCATACGCGCTGGGAAACAAAACAGAGGCACCCTTCGATGCTAAATGCTTCACGTAGGCCATGCGGAAGCAGCGATGAGGAAGTGCAGACGGACATCGTCTTTTCGCTTTTTCATTCTGAACGCGCCTGTCAACTTCTCGTTGGCTGAACCAGTTGCCTTTCATCGGCGCACGTTCACCAGCGGCTCACGCTGCCATCGCTGTATCGACGTCACCTGAACGGCGAGCAACGAGGCGCAATTTCTTAATCAGTGGCAACGAAGAACTACTCGCCCAGCCCTGGTGATATGGAGCGCTCGGGAAACGTGTATCGATGTCATTAATACCGGTGTAATACTAGAGATGGTGGTGGGAATTGACAGCCGCTACTTGCGGCAACAAATAGGGGGTTCCCTTCTCAGGGGGTCCCAACCTTTTGAATTGCAACGTGCCGGCTAAAAGTGGGCTGCGGCAAGAGCTATTGCTGTTTTTTTAGATAGATAGATAGATAGATAGATAGATAGATAGATAGATAGATAGATAGATAGATAGATAGACAGACAGACAGACAGACAGACAGACAGACAGACAGACAGACAGACAGACAGACAGACAGACAGACAGACAGACAGATAGATAGATAGATAGATAGATAGATAGATAGATAGATAGATAGATAGATAGATAGATAGATAGATAGATAGATAGATAGATAGATAGATAGATAGATAGATAGATAGATAGATAGATAGATAGATAGATAGATAGATAGATAGATAGATAGATAGATAGATAGATAGATAGATAGATAGATAGATAGATAGATAGATAGATAGATAGATAGATAGATAGATAGATAGATAGATAGATAGATAGATAGATAGATAGATAGATAGATAGATAGATAGATAGATAGATAGATAGATAGATAGATAGATAGATAGATAGATAGATAGATAGATAGATAGATAGATAGATAGATAGATAGATAGATAGATAGATAGATAGATAGATAGATAGATAGATAGATAGATAGATATGTTTATTTGAGTCTGCCTCAACAGCCAAGTGGCCTAAACGAGCGCACACTAGGTCAGATACATCAAAAACACCACTTCACAAGATTTAAAAGCAGGCACGAAAACAACAATTAGGCAAATATGTCCATGTCATTAAACGTTTTGGTATATAAGATTTGTAAACGAGTCATTGGACAGATGGCGTGCAAATCGGGATAAAATGTGTCGAAACATTTTGCAGCTTTTGCATGCGGCACACGAAAATTCAGCGACATCAGTAAGGTCCCACAGTTAATGTAACCGCGCACGACGTTTTGCAGAAACTGCATGTCACGTATGCGTCGCCTGTCGCCAAGGGTAGACATATTGAGGTCTGCCAAGAGAGAATCATAGTCGTAGAAACGACGGCGACCAATATATCTATCATAATAGATGCGTATGAACTTACGCTGGACATTTTCAATTTTTGTGCAATAGGCGACAGATACGCTATTCCAGGCTACTGACGCGAACTCAAGACGCGGTCTCACAAGGGCACAGTATAGACTGCGTAGACATTCGTGCCGTCGAAATTTTTTTGTTAATATAGAGATAAGACCAATATGCCTCAATGCGCGTAACACAATTGAATTTACATGCAGTCTAAAATCAAGCTTTGAATCAACAACAACACCAAGGTCTCGTACATGGGCCACGCGGGAAATCTCACCCGCCAAAAGTGTGTAATCAAACGTAACTGTGTCGCGTTTCCTAGTTAGAGACAGGACGGAAGTCTTCTTAATATTCAGTTTTAAGCGATTCATCAAACACCAATTCTCAACGTTGTTAATGTCAGCTTGCAATTGGCGGCAGTCCTCAATATCTCCAATATTACGGAATAATTTGAAATCATCTGCGAAGAGCAAAATTCTCGAGTTCTTGACATGTAACGGCAAATCATTAATAAACACTAAAACAACAGCGGTCCTAAGTTGGAGCCCTGAGGCACTCCCGAAGATGACAGAAATTCGTTGGACACACAGCCGGAAAATCGTACCATGTTACGGCGGCTGTCAAGGTAGCTTTTGAGCCACCTGCAGTATATGGGGCAAAGTCCGTATCTTTCCATCTTCATCAGAAGTACCTCATGGGAAACCATATCGAAAGCTTTAGTCATGTCAAAGTAGACTGCATCTACCTGACCACGATTAAATACATGTGGCCCAGTATAATCAAGAAAGCTGCATAAATTCGTTTCCACAGAGCGACCTTTCAAAAAACCGTGCTGCAGAATCGAGATCTTCTGTTTGAAGTATGAGCCCATGCGTTCGCACATAATCATTTCAAAAACTTTCGCAAAAGAACAAATTAGTGACACAGGACGAAAGTTGTTTACATCACAAGCATCGCCAGACTTGAATACAGGAACAACTACTGACAACTTCCAATGACGAGGGAAAACACCAGTTCGCAACGATATGTTGAACAAATGCGCCAAAACAGGGCCGAAAATGTCAGCGCATCCTTTGATTATGAAGCTGGGAATTTCATCAATTCCTGTTGAAAGTTTTGGCTTAAGTTTCTGAATCGCCGAAAGAACCTCATGCTCGGTGACAATATCATAAGCTAAACAGTCAGCGCTGTCTTCAAGAGTGATAACAGCAGTTGTGTTATCATGGCGCACAAAACAAGAGCTGAAGTGATCAGCAAAAGCTTGGCACACATCTTGATGTTTAAAACAGATGCCATCGCGCGTCTTTATCACAGCAGCACTAACGTTATCATTTCTTTGCTTGCGCACAAAATCCCAAAAACTGCTTGGTTCCTTTTTAAAGTTCTGTTCGAGAAGTCTGTGGTAGTCGCCTTCATCACGTGCAATCAGTTTTTTCACAATTTTTCTGCACAATGAATATCTTTGGTACCAATATTCACTTTCTGATTTCACGTAGAGTTTGTGATACTTCTGTTTTTTTTCTTCAAGTAATGTCTCAAATCGTGCGAAAACCAGCATGGAAATCTACACTTCTTCGATTTACGGTGAGGTATACATTTTTTCATTATACCTTGTACAGTTGATGTAAGTAGCTCAACGCCTGTGTTTACATCCTCAGTCTCAAGCAATTCTGACCAGTCGTAGGCCAGAAGATCATTGTACAGCCTAAGGTAATTGCCATACGCGTATCTAAATTTTTCTGGCACCATCTCACGCACTGCACGAAACGACAAGAAGAACGACAAGGTAAAGGGGCAATGATATTTGTCTACTAGATCAAGAGGATCGCGCACCGCTTGCACGCCAAAAAGAGGCACATTAGATAAAATTAGGTCTAAAATGTTTCCAGCACAGTTCTTAATTGTATTAAATTGATATGAACCATGAAAATTACTACAATAAATTAAACATTCGGCTTTTTCTCGAGTTGCTGTGCAGTCACTAGTGACCAAACCAGTGGTCCAATCGACCTTAGGAAGATTAAAGTCCCCGTAGATGTGAACCTTGTACTTCAAAAAATCAATTTTTTCCCCAATATCCAAAAAATGATCGGTGAAAACGTTAGGAGCAGAATTTGGCGGAAAGTAGTAACAGCCGACTAGATAGTGCGATTTGTCACACGTGGGAATTTCCAACCACACACATTCTTCGTATGTCTCTAGGTCTGGTCTCCTAAAAGCATTTAGCACAGAACGGCACGCTATCAGAACTCCGCCCCCGTATTTAATCTTGTCAGAGTACACCCTATCGGCCCTGAAAACAGTGTATTCATCTGAGAAATAACACGCACTTGAACATGATGAGTTTAGCCACGTTTCCGTCAGGCACATAATGTCATACTCACATTCGTATGCATTCGCGAAGAGAGCTTCCCTTTTAGTTCGCAGCCCTCTCGTGTTTTTGTAATACAGCTTAATTTCCTGAGCCATTTTCGGATGTAGTTAGAGCACCATTAGGGTCATCAAAGCGCCGTGAAGACCTCAGCTTTCCATAAAAAGGGCGAAATACGCAACCATCAGGCCACACTTCCGGTTTGCTCACAAGTTCAAATAAATGCTCATCCAGAGAAACGTGAAAGGAGCAATATGTATCGTACTTAGTTTTCAGTTTTGTGTAAGTAACAACCTTGTCACCTACTGCGTCCACCAAAAGTGCCTGTATGTCCGACGCCGTTGTTGTCGGGTCCAGACGAGAAACAAATAAGCTTTTCTTCGCCGGTAGTCTGGGCGCTACTTTAAGCATGGACTGCTTAGCTGTGCCAAACGTTGCTCGAGGCCGAGGTGGTTGGCTCACCGCTTTCGACGGGCGTTGCAGATGAGTACTCTGGTCCTGGTACGGGGTAGGGGACGTTTGCGCTTTGAAAGAACGCAGTTGTTCTTGATGTGTGTGCCATGGAAGCTTCTTTTCCTTGCAAGTTTGGTGGCGAGAGAAAATCCGCAAAATACATGGCTAGTCTTCAGGTAAGAACTGCACAAATCTTTCGTCTTTGTCAGCGGGCCTTATAACTGGCGTTGAAATCAAAATAGCCCGAAACAATGCCCACTGCCCTCGCATACACTTTCTATGTTTGTATTAAAATATCCCCATCCAGGCACCAGGTTGTGCGCCTTCTGTGGTCACGTGATCTTGATGGTTTTGTAACATGGTTTGGAATCGGATATGCACTTGCGGGGGAAGGGGGGTAGCGAAGAGTGGAGATGGGGGATCGTACCACCGACTCGAGACCTCGCGTTTCCAGTCAGTGCTAGAATTTATGATGGCATGAGAGACGAGCATGTTTTTAATGCTTTTCAATAAAACCAAGGATCGCATAATTATGAACCAAAAAGCTTGCGTCCTTTATCTTGCTCGGTTTGTTTGGTTTATAGGGTTTAACGTCCCAAAGCGACTCACGCTATGAGGTATGCCGTAGTAGAGGGGCCTGGAAATTTCGACCACCGGGGGTTCTTTAATGTGCACTGGCATCGCACAGCACACGAGACTCTAGAATTTCGCCTCAATCGAAGTGCG
The DNA here is from genome assembly GCF_052857255.1 of Amblyomma americanum. Classification (NCBI taxonomy): domain Eukaryota; kingdom Metazoa; phylum Arthropoda; class Arachnida; order Ixodida; family Ixodidae; genus Amblyomma; species Amblyomma americanum. Next base: position 73,845,625 of record NC_135497.1, on the reverse strand, counting down.
ACTGCCGCGGCCGGGATCAAACCCGCGTCTTTCAGGTCACCAGCCGAGCGCCATAACCATTGAGCCACTGTGGCTACTTATGCTGCTCGGTAAATTTGGCAAATTCTAATTGCGAATTTTGCGATTCATCGGAGTTTCCAAAAACTCGAAAATTGTTGCTGTGTTTTTGAACCGTTTTTGCAAAAATCTGGGTGATCCCACGGACTGGTAGCTGGCCTCGATTTCAATGTCCTGTTGTACCAGCAGGTGCTATTCCTCTGTTCGCTGAGGCTCGGCCTGGATTTTTGGAAGTCAATTGTACAAGTTATCGTTACGGCGTGACATTTAATATGAGCCAAGGGCAATGGGGAATGTGCCTATGAGTGCGCCTTCACCCCATGCTGTGACTAAATCCATTGCCCTTTCTACTCAGTAAACTCCAATTGTTTGAACTTCACACTGAAACAGGAAAAGTTATGACATTCCTGAGAAATATTTCGCATACAATGCTGAAGAACATCCACGTACCTGTCTAAAGCGCTGGATATGCGTCCTCGGTTGTGCATTAGTGCACAGTATATTGGGCCCGCCAGGCCCGATATTGACAAATTTCACCAAGACCGACACCACGCTTCGTTGGTGGTTGTGGTAAACATTTATTATTTACAAGGAGGTTTTTGGGCCCAGGCCCTATGGCCCAGTTCCTCACAAATCTAGGTGGAGCTCCTATTCCAGAGCCCGAATGGCTTCTTGCGCCGCTCGTTCCCTGGCGACAAAGGTCCGTTGGGACTGCAGGTCATATCAGCTGAGCAGCGCCGCCTCCCAGGCCTCCCTAGAATGCCTCCCTGAAGGATTGGGAAGGGTGGGGATTGGAAGGGCAGGCCCAGACCATATGAAAAACGTCCGAGAACGTCGCTCCGCACAGCCTGCAGCCACCATCGGCGGTATGCCGGTCAGCTGGAATTTCTCTGCTGCACGCCAGTAACCACCGCGGCATCGATATCACCTGCCTGTAGATACTGCAATACGCCCTACACCAACATTGGGTACGGGGGCACTGCTAGGATGATGACCAGTAACCCTCTAGTTTTCTTCATTCAGGCCGTTGGTCTTGTGCTGCACGTCGACGACTATGTCTTCGTCGGATCCCTCACGTGGTGCTGACATTATTCGTTCCGCTGTGCGACGAACGTTACGACGATCCGAGGGGCCAGGTAGGCTACGGCATTGTGTACGGGGGCACTGCTAGGATGATGACCAGTAACCCTCTTGTTTTCTTCATTCATGTAAGAAAGCGTTTCGGCAAATCTTTCCGAAGTAATGACATCTTCCTCCACAGCATGTATGCGCTACCATTTTCGAATGCCTCATGTCTCTAAGGGGGAGGAGGAAGGGCAGGGAGGTTAACCAGATGAATATCCGGTTTGCTACCCTGCACGGGGGAAAGGGGTGAGGGGAGAAAAAGATGAAGGAGAAAAGACAGTTGCCAGAGATTAAAGTCAGTATGGAAAGTCACAGCGTTCTATAAAGTCACAGCCTATCGTGCAATCCAAAAGTCTTCAAGAAGCGGAGCAGTGCCTTGGAGGCCTTAACCGCCGACGACCGCCGCGGCCAGTGGCCGAGAATCTTCGTTTCCGTCAGTGGGCGCAGGTCAAGATGCCCCAGTGCACGGCAGACAGATTGTCTTTCGCTCATGTCTCTAAAGTACCCGTTAGCCGATAACGTGAAATCGTATCCAGGCCCTTCTTAGCATGAAGTGTTGAGTGAAGTGGGAAAGCTTGCTACTGATGTTAATTAGATCAAAAACCATAACAAGGCCACCAACGAGTCATTAGAACCGATCCAACACAAACTGGACATATTATAGCTTCTACAATCGATAATCACTACCGTTCTAGAAAGAATTTCTTACCTAGTAAGCAGCATAAACAAATTTCCACATTCGAGTTGATGATCTAGAAAATAGGAGAAGGAGGTCTAATCTGATTGTCTACGCAATAAAGCAAACAAAAGAAGAAACACAGGACCTTGAGACTGCAGTAATTGAAAGCGTTATAGCTACCACCCTTGGTGTAACGATTACGGGAGTTTAAAGAATTCATAGCCTAGCAGCAAAGGCCAACAAATCCCGACCTCTTATTCTTAAATTGTTAGATTTTCGTCACAAGACGAAATTCTAAAAAAAACTGTCATGAGTTTAAGGATGCGGAAGTATCAGTAAGCTAAGACTTTTGGCCACGAGTGCGTAGCATCCGAAAAGCAAAAGCTTTGGGACAACTGTAAGCCGAACAAGGATAAAGGCCGCAAAGTTTCGTTGGTCTATGCCAAGATTAAATTAACGTTGTGCTATACACCAGGGACGGTGATAAGGAAGCCAAAGGATCTTTAGGAAAGAAACGTACAACTCGAAGCAAAAAAAAAAACTGAGCAAGCATAACGCGTCCTACTTCTTAACAATAGCCAACATAAATGCCAGAAGCGTCGTGAATAACAAAACTGAACTTGAAGCTTTCTTTATTATTGAACACGGCCCCTCATTGTCACCGCAACAGAAACGTGGCTCTATGTATTATATCAGATGCTGATATTTTCCCACCTGGCTGTGCTGTCATACGTAAAGACAGAGACACACGGGGCGGTGCAGTGGCAGCCTTCATCAAAGCTGCCATACATGCTACGACCATGCCAGCTGTCAATGTCGTCGAAGCGGTGCAGTCGCTATAGGACAGTGCTTGTCTTATTAAGGCACGATGTATGTACCGGCCACTTGATGACACTGACGAAACCTTATGCTTGATGGCAGACTACATGGTACGTCACTTAAGCGAGTCGAAAAAAAATGTTCTTACATGCGATTTTAACATGCCTTGCATCAATTGGGAATCGCTTCATCCTTGCAGCGCAGACATATTTAGCTCAACAGCGCTGCCTTATATCTCTTTTAACTTCGGTTTCATTCAGGCAACCCGCGACCCAACGCGTGTGACGAAGAGCAGTACTCTTGGCCTTACCTTTAGTAGAGACAAAGTTCAATTTGCTAGCTATTCAAGCGAGAGAGGGAGAGAGAATAAGCCTTATTGGAATCTTAAAAGAGGAAGGCTCTCTTCTGCCGCTGGTTTGCGACTGTCGCTTGGTGGCCTTGATCTCTTGAATCTCGGCGACCTGGTCAGCTCTCTCAGCGAGCAACTTTTGTTGCCACAGGTAAGAGCTGCTGGCGCGGTCCCCCACTGCTCGTCTGTGGTTATTCGGCTGAAAGGGTCCTTACTTCAGGCCCACATGATGTGGTTGAGGTTAGCGTACTCTCCGCAGATTTTGCATTCTGCAGAATATATATCTGGGTGAATTGTGGCTAGTATTGAGGGGCACGGCAATGTGTGTGTTTGGAGCTGCCTGAGAGTGGTTGCTTGCTCTTGCGTGAGCGGGCTAGGAGGGGGATATTCAATTCTGCTTCTTTGATACAAAGTCCTGATTTCACTAAAGGTGAGAAGATGCATGGTCCCTCGCTGATCTGGCCACATGGTACGGGAATGCGCCTGGTCCGGCCCGGATAGGTAGTTCTTGGGCTAAGTTGTGGACCTTTTCGTTTCCTGGGAGGCCTCAGTGTGCGGGGGTCCATATTAGCTTTATTCGAGTTTCTGGGCGATATTTTCTAACTAGTTTTGCGGCCGGGAGGTGTAGTCTGCCTTTTATGAAGTTATTTATAGCAGTTTTTGAGTCGCTTTTTATGGTCTTTTCCAGCGAGACTTTTAAGCACATGGCATATGCTATTGCTGCTTCTTCCGGACATTTCGCTTGTATGGTCGCAGCTGCTATGCGTTCTCCTTTTTGGTCAGCTATAGCCACAACATATGCCTCTTTTTGCCTATACTATGCAGCGTCGACATACAGCACTTACTTGTCGTCTTTAAGTTTATTGTGCATATTTTCCGCGCGGACGTTCCTGCTGCTGATGTTGTGAGAGGGGTGCATATTTTTTGAGAGGGATGGTATTATTATGCATCCTCTTATCTCCCCATCGAGATCTATGATTTGAGGTGAGTTTTGCCTGCATTTTACGGTCGCGCTTTCTAGTATTTTTCTGCCGGCTGTAGTTTTGGACAGTCGTGTTATCTGCCCAGTCAACTGCGCCTCGATGAGTTCTTCCGCTGTATTGATCCCGCCTGGACCCATGAACCTAGCTGTTGGGGTGTTGGGTGGTAGTGTCAGAGCCGTTTTGTATGCCCTGCGTCTATCCTTTTTCTTTCATTTTGCGTGAGCCTAAGATACGGGAGTGCGTAGCATGTGGGGCTGAGCACAAAGGCTTGTACTAGCCTTATAGTTTCTCTTTCTCTTAGTCATTTTGGTTTTGCTGGTGACTCTCTTGATGAACCTAGCTGGTTGATCAACGTAGTTAGTCATATTTCTGAAGAAAGTAGAGTTTTGCCTATTGCTTTGCAGTCGCATTCCCAAGATCCCGACCTCTTTGACCGTTGGTATGACAAGATTGTCTATCCTGAGCTTTATTTTGTTTCGATGACTTTCCCTGCCCATGGGGGTGATGATGAGCAGCCCTGATTTGGAAGGAAAGCAGGCCAGTCCGGATTTTTCAGCAACTTCGGTTACTATGTTGGCATCTGCTTGTAATGCTTCTCTAACTTCCGCGACGGTGGCATTCTTAATTCATAGCATAATATCGTCTGTGTACATGCTGTCATATAGGTTTGGCGTCTGTTTTAGTCGTTGTGGGATCTATAGCAAGGCTAAATTGAATAGGAGCGGTGATAGCACTGCCCCTTGCGGGGTGCCCCTGCTGCCTAGTTTTATCGTTGACAGGACGACGCTACAAACACCCCCCCCCCCCCCTTCCTGTTGTGAACACGTCTTTTCTTCTCGTTTTTTCCGTAATCATGCATCGACCGGCCCATCAAGGTGCACTTATTCACTACTAGAGGGTGTTTAAAATCACAAGGCGACGTTTTACACTCTCCCATTAGGTTACCGCCATCGAAAAACAAGCGTTAGCTTACTGTGAAACTTCAAAATGAGCGATGTTCTACCTAGGCTGAGCACGGAAGGAGTCCTCCGTTGCGCTATACTGGATGAATTGAGGTGCCACCTCCAGGTCGTAAAAAGTGCCTATGTCTTTCAGAGACATTAGAACTTAAATGCTATCGACGCGAGTGTGCATGCACTATAAGAGGTTGTTTCGAACCCTGTAGGACACTCGTAATTTTTAGCCACGTTTGAAGCAGATTTCAGGTGGATCGATGTGCGCGAAATTTCTGTGGTTTCCTCATAGGAGCTATACAAGCCTCGCTATGACGAAAAAGCGGTCCGCGCGCAGCCCTTCAAGAATATGGACGCGAAGACTTTCTTATACAAATATAGAAGGCTGATTCAATCATTTTCTTCAAATGACGTAGTTTCCTCCGAGTTCAGTTCAGTTTGTTACCTTAAAAGGCCCCCTTCCTTTTTACGGGGGTAAAAGATAAGGGGTTATTATATTATTATAGCATACATACTCATTTATACTCCCCCCCTTTTCCCTACCGCTGCAGATGCCTTTGAGGTCGATGCAGGGTGCATGTTAGGCATTCTCTCTCCCGACGCGCCAAAGTGAGCGGGTGGAAAAGTCACGGCGTGCACGTTGCGCCCTCTTCCACTCGCTTCACTGCTGACCACGCGTTCGTCGCCAAATCTAGGGCGCTTTATTCCTAATCTCTCTTTTAGCGAGGATCAGCCGAGCTGTTGAACGCGCAAGCGACCCAGAGCCACCTCGGTCGTTTTCGAGTCAAAGGGCAAATGCTGTCTCGGGACGGTGGCGAAAGTGGGCCCGAAGAATCGTCGTCTGGTCCCGTAGGATGACCGAAGGAAGAATGAGTGCCGTTTGAACCACGCAGCGGCGACGAGGAAGCGCCGACGCACGAGGGATGGTTTACACTGCGCCCCTCGCCCCGGCTGGCTTTCCCATGGATGGATGGATGGATGGATGGATGGATGGATGGATGGATGGATGGATGGATGGATGGATGGATGGGTGTTTGGGTGGGTGGGTGGGTGGATGGATGTGGATATATATATATATATATATATATATATATATATATATATATATATATATATATATATATCTTTTAAATGATAAACTACTCCCTCTTCCACATCCAATGTGCGCAGTATGTCCCACAGATGCTCTCGATTAACGTTATCGTAGGCTCCCTTAATATCCAGAAATGCTAGCCATAGGGGCGTGTGTTCCTTGGGTTAAATGCGCGCAGTGCCGTCTGGCGGAGCCTTCGGTCTCCACTTCCGGAGTTACCAGGAAACCATTCTTCGTCCGCTATAGGATTGTGTTCTGCTGCCCACGAAGCTCGCGTCGTTTCAGGGGCAAATATTTGGGATTGAATCGGCGGCAGTTAAGCGTGGAAGACTGTTGGCTTTTCCGGACACCGCTCCTGTTTGAGGTGCTGTACGAATAAAAAATAGTCAGTGAGATCGAAGCTGTAGAGGCGAGCAAACAGTGGAACGTAAGAAGGGTGCGCGCAAGTGGTAGAACTGGCGGAAGCCCATCTACTTGAGATCTCCACGGGACAGTCTTATTCAGCCGCTGTTGCGTGTAACAACTCAGTTTCGCCCCGGAGTCGAGGCTCAGTCGGAGATTTGCAAGCGTTAGCCCCTTCCTGCTGTCATTAGGTTCTGAAAGGGCAGAAATCGCGGTTCGCCAGCTGACACGCGAGACGGGAGCCTGATAAGGAGATTGGGCTGCGTCTTTGTTGTCTTGTCTGCGACACGCCGCCAAATGGCCGTTCCTGTCCGCCCTTCCGCATAATACCCGACGTTCGTTGTATGCACTGCGCGCAACAGTCGCCCGATGCGTCGCCGATCTGGCGAGCTAAGATCTGCCGCGGGCATGCAGATGGCGGGACACCACTCTTTTTCATCGCCTGTCTGTAAATCGCCGGCACTCCGAGACCACCGCGCGGTCTGCGATTGCAGAGGTGTCGACCTACGGTGCCCGAGACGCGGCATAAGACAATGGCTGCTATTCTAATTTATGCTGCACCGTATAGGCATTTGCCACGTTATTGTCGTCTTGTGGCAGTAAGAACATGTTTTCATCTGCTGTAGTTGATGAAGAAGAATTTTATTCGGGCAATGACAGCTTTGGCGAAGGAGTGCAATGACATAAGGCATTTTTTTACACAAGGAGGGGTCAAATACCCATTTCCCAAGCATTCACTCTAGATAAGCTGAGCACCAGGCCAGGAGAAAGCTTGTACCCATTGTATCACCGGTTGGTACCCGGCGGCACTCGGCATCGAACGCCGCACCTCCAGCATGCGAGGCATGTGCTCAAACGATCCGGCCTCCGCTGCGGTCTGCTGTAGTTACGCAAATTTTACCTTGAACGGAGCTGGAGAGGCTGGTCGATGAACTCTAGCTCCATTGAAAACATAAGCGCAGATTGGGAGACAACAGATGGGCGATTTGAAGAGGACACAACAAGTATCTTTCTTAATGGCTTTTTTCTTGGTAATTAAGAAGGCTATACACGCATGACGATTAATGAAAAGACCGGCGCTTAGCTTTCAGCTGGCAGTAAGTATTACAACCTTCTGTGACGAAATTACAACATAAAGAAGAGGAACTGATAGTCCTAGAACGCAGCCATGGGACCCTACTCTGCCATTTTACTATAGTATTAGGCGAGCCATATTATAGCCCTGCATGCAGTTTGCCATTCCTGCTAAATTCTGTAATAATGTATTTATTAATCTCTAACTCGTTCAGTGAGTGACCATTATGTTCATATTGTCTTTCGCAGCGTCACTGAATAACGGGTGTGTTTTCGCTACCAGAAAGAAATACTTATTGGTATAGCACAACCGTATACAACAGCTACCAGGTTCGAATCCTGGTACCAGTTGGAACCCTCAGTTTTCTCAAAGATATACGAGCTCTCTGGCCAGCTGCTCCGTTCTGTAGGGGACAAAACGCTTTTAAGAGAATCCACTCAGTCTGTTACCGAACTGCACACGCCTCTGACGCAGCCGTAGTCATGAGGAGCGTCTACGTATTTCTGTCGGCTTTTCAACGCTCCTGCGTGTCTCTCTGTTTCTGTTTTTAATCACCGCGGCACTCATAGGAAGGTCGGGTTTCTAGCGCAGTGGTGCCAGTGACTCGAACACTCGCGTTCGGGCCTTACCGCCCTTCTCCGCGACAACCGGTGGCCTTGATTGAAGAGGCGCGCCGAGAGGTAAACAAGAACCGAAACTCTACCCGCTTGGCGGCATGCGCGAGTCGTCGCTATAAGAGGAACACTTTGGACACGGCCCCGATCACTCCAGAGCCGATCCGGAGATAACGGAGTGGAAACCAGGAGCGATGAGCAGCTGCTGTCGAGACCAAGGGCGCTGACGAGCGCAGCCCGAGGCTATTCGTTGTTTTCCCGTCTCCTCATTCACTCCCGGCACTCCCCGCGATGTCGGGCCAGATACATATACCAGAACCGAGTTTTTCTCCGAGATTTTTCGGGCGAGGGGCTGGTCTCTCGGCCGAGCCGTCATCGGCGGGCATCTATACTGCCGCCGTCGAAAGCTGTTTGAGGGTCGAACGGCGGTGTGCTTTCTGGGCCCCTCGGCTGTTATGTTCTGTACCAGCGCCATCTCTTCCCTTCTCAAAACCAATTACTGTGCTCCGATCGAGGTGTGATCATTTGTTCGGATCTGCTTTCGCTAACTTCCGCCGCCGCACTTCGGCGGTGCGCGCACACGTAAAAAGCAAAAAGAAAAAATACCGCCATGGCGTTTTCTCTGCTTCGTCGCGTCCGTCTCTCGATCGGCGGGCCGGCGCGGTGAACGAGCAACTCGGGAGTGCTACGGGCGGATTCACGCTCGCCTTGGGGCTTTTTTTTTCTTTATTCAACTCGTATTGGCGCTTTCCGCTCGGCCGTGCACCTTTTATTGGAACATACCTCGGTAAGAACTGCTAGGCCACAAATGGCGCTGCACTCGCGAAAACGTACAAATTGTGTGTCCCTTTTCCCTCTTTCTGCTTGAATGCTGACGCTTGTTCAAGTAATCACGGTCTTCTGTTTGACTTTGTTTGTGAAGAGGTCTGTTTTCGAATGGGCGCGTAATCTAAACGTGCCCTTTGCTTTCCTGGCGCTTGGGGAAAGCGCGCTCAAATATTTACCGTGCAAGTTGGGCGAGATTACCGACCACTATTGTGGCCGAAACCCACCGCCACGTCTAAACACTCTTTCAGATTCCCAGTCATGACGAAATCCTTGTTTACGCTAAGATATCTGTGCATACTTCTTTGTTATGCAATCGTACAAGCAGGTGAATAGAGCACGACAGGACAGATGGCTAGGGCATGTATTAATGGCGGACGGGCTGGCACGAGCGCTCCTGCGCGCACCACTGCAGAGTTCGTCGTCTTCTAGCCCGTCACATTATGCCAAGTGCGACTGTATTTCAAGATGGAAGAACTTGATGAGTATGCATAAACGGGGTGTGAGTTTGCACGTAATCTGCAGCCTACCTGGTGCGCTTCGCTTTATCACTTTTAATGCTTTAATAACACGTGCTAATAAAAAACAATTTATGATTTGTAACGTTGTAGAAATGGCAGCAGTTAACTGTGTGCGAGACCTTCTATGGCATTCGTGACACTCCAGAGCACTACCAAGACAGAGAACGATAGCTGGTGAGGATGCCTTGGTTTTGTGAACAGGTGAATCGAATGTAGGAATCCATAATTATGGGATGGGGTCCTCACTAGGCGATCCCCTTTTCATAAGCGTAATTCTTTGGTCTTAACTCTAATGGGTTAGATGTTAGGGTCATTTTACCACGATAGCTGCATGGCGATCCACTCCTTGGCCAACAACCCCTCTCTTTCAAAGTCAGTCACACTGCTAACATCGCAGTGAGCTTGGACACATCGAGCTGTCAAGCTGGCTTTTTATATATAGCAGTAAGAGTAAGCTCGTCGTTGTCAGCTATTAAGGTAGCGCGCGCAGACGAATAAGGCTGAGAGCAACGCGACCACACTCCACAATGCAACGGCACAGGCGCTGCCTGGTGTCTCCGTGTGATGTCCTGTTGCGCTAAACCTTGTCATGTGAATACGTGCAGCGGAACATTCGTCGGGCGATGAGACGTCGAACGCAGAAGCCGGAATGTCATTCCGGAAGTGTGTCAGGAGCCAGTCGATGCTGCTTGATTGGCCTCCGCGAGTGACTGAAGTCGCAATCATTCAATCAAGTTTATCACCGACGCTAACCTGATATCCACATGAAAACCAAGTGGTATGCGCTTGCACAAGATTCCTCGAGTCTGGTGTCTTCGGGCGCAAGCCGTTCCTCCGAAGTATTGCTGTGGATGTTGGAGGCCCTTGCTTAACGACAATAGCGGCCATTTCTTCGAAATTTTATTATTTTATTTCAGAATCACTGCCAACCTTCACAGATCACCTTAGGCAGGAGTGGGACATACACGATGAAAGGGAAACAAAGCTACATAGCATGAAATGAAAAAACGACAGCTTAACAAGACGGGAATCGAGCTAAACATGACATGATCAGCCCGCTTCGGGAGTTGGCCTGTGACCAGAAAAGTGGGTAGAATGTCCTGCACATCGGCACACTGTTCGTACAGTATATATGGTGACCATACATAGATAAAAGAAAAAGAAAGAAAAAATGAAAAAAAACGGCACACATGAAAAAAAAACTCTAAGGGCAACACTGCAGTAGTACCGCATGCGAAGAGGAAAAAAAAGGCGTTTAAGTTTTGATACAAAGACTCGGCCATTCCGCATTCCAATAAGGAAATGAAAAACAAGCAGGAGATAAACCAGAATGAAACCATACGTATAATGCCACATGCACGAGAACTCTAAGAGCAATGCAGGAGCATCACACGCGAACACATTAAGATCGGTATTTCAATTTTCATACAAGATACTCGACAGTGGGGCCTCCGCAGTATACGAGCAGGAAGTGCGTTCCACTCATTGACAGTTCCAGGGAAGAAAGAATTCTTAAAAGTATCGGTTTAGCAGGTGTGCTCTTTCAATTTTCTGGAATTGTCTCGGTGTGTAGTCCGACGAGTAAAAAGTTTCATATACTGCTCTCTACCCCATTCTCCTCCATGCCGGCTATCCCGATCAATTCCTCTCCTCCTGTAAACTCTGCGGGAAACCGGAAGACTTTCTCCACGTCCTCCTCACATATCCTACCTTCCCACACCCTCCATCCCCCACCACGGCAGAGTCATACTGGGAACCTCTCCTGGCCAGCCCCGCTGCTGCTGAAAAGCACCGGATACTGACGGCCTGAAGCGGATAGCCCTATAAGGGCTGTCCTTTGCTCTGTACGGGCAGCCCCCTAAGGATTGCATCGTGCCATGTTAGGGAGTTTGCCCCCTTTGTATTGCTTGGCAATAAACATTTTCACCACTACCACCTCACGCGCGCCATGAACACCGACTAAAGCACCGATATTTGAAGCTCGCTGTATCAGCTTATGTGGCCATAGCGACCTTTGTTTCTTTTTTACCTGTACGTTCTCAGCCACCGTGGTGTAAGAGTGACTGCACTGACAGCCAGGGCGTACACGTCCAACAGACTCCAGGAGGACCTTAACCTGCTGTCTGCATCAGGGAAAAGCGTACTGGTGAAGGAGGACATAGAGGAGCGACTGCACTCAAAGAAATAGGTGAAAAGGCGGTGCAGATGAGCTTCTTTATAGCGCAGTGCTAGTGTGGAGATCTGAAGAGCACGCCACTGTGATCAAAAGACGTACCTATGCGAGGCACTTCTAACGCAGACTGACCGGTTGAAGCAGTAAGAGGGGGCTTCACGGTTGCTGCTGCGTCAGTAGAATGGTACCGCGTTCCATTGTACGGAACGTTCGCCAGAGAGAGGGATTCGAGGATTTTGCAGAAAGTTGTTCGCACCACGCACGCCACTCCCGTCGAGAGAGGTCGCGTTTATATTTGAGTGCCTTAGCTGTAAGATAGTACAATCGCATACATGCTTGCGCCGAAATCGGGTCTCGCGTAACTGGCTGCTTACCTAACATCGAATCGATAACTTTTTAACTAGGCCCCTCTATTATTGACAGGCATGTAGCCCATCATATGTAATGTCTATATCAGTTTTTAGAATTTCAAGAACGCGAACACCCTCGGCGTTGTGGCCTAACAAATTGTCAATACCGACGTCTAACATTCACTGTAAAGGTTGTTTTGCGAGCATGCTTCTCGACATCTCATGTATTTTATCACCATGTGGCCAAAATCTGTTGGGTCACAGCGCCCCGAGGGTGACCGCGTTTTCGCAATTCCAAAAACTGATATATATATATATATATATATATATATATATATATATATATATATATATATATATATATATATATATATATATATATATATATATATATATATATATATATTACTCTCAGAGAGTTACACGTCTCTTAATAGTTAAGGAGCCCAACTGGGACAGTAAAAAAGTAAATTATTCAGTTTTGGCTAACCAGCCTGCTAGCTGGCCCGTCTTAGCTGTATTCTGATGTACACCATCGCTGGCAATGCTATTCTGAAAAAATTGCTCTGCTAACTCATGGCGCCTATGTTTTATAATTGTGTATAATCAGGTGACAGACTCTGTATATGCGCTTTATTGCAATACACGTTGCTCACAGCGTTGCCGGCCAACTTTTCGTGTGAAATGTCGCTTTTTCCTTGTAACTAGGCCTTTTCCTATGAGTTCGCGAATCAGGCATACCAAAATGGAATCGGTGAAAGCATCGTCACTGCACCTGGAAGTCTAATGTCGACAGGCAGCGTGATACATGTAGCGACAGGAAGCTCCGGACAGCACTCTAAGAAAAAAAACCATAAATTAAAAAAAAACATTCCTCGTCTACAGAGGGAACCATTCATCACAGAAGAAAACAGTTCCCAGACTTTCTGCCCTCTCCTGCGGTCAGACAGCGATAGCGTTAGCTCCATAGCCCCTTCAACGCATTCCAAGAGAGCGCACATTCAAGGTGCACATTGAAGAATACAGGACACATTTTGGATTAAGCTGATTAGATAACAAAGCTCATTTGGATGATATTAGCACTGGCCAACGGGTGAACGCAGAAGTTCCCATTCACCAGAGCTCCTTGATCGTGCCAGTAGCTGACATCCCTATTGAATTAACGAAAAAAATCTTTTTCAGCAAAACAATAAATAGTTAATGGAGTCCTTAGTCCAGGACCCCATTGGAGATGTCCCTTTTTCGACCGCTGCACCAGTGCTTTCTTGTCCTCTAGACGTGAGCTGCTCGGCATCCCCTTCCACTGCTCAATTGTGTCGTTTCTGATGATCACTAGTTCCTGGTTTTTTTCTGGCATGCCCACACCATATGAAATATATTTGATCCTGGCGGTCTCAGCAGGCAAGACACCGTGGTTAACAGATTGTCATGCACCCTGCGGCATTCAGCGGATCTGCTCATCGCAAACCAAAAACCCAAATAAACTGGAGGAGGGGCAGTAGCAGGCCAGTATCAGACAGCGCATACCTCAAAGGCACGAACACAATGTGCTGACCTGTAGAAACTATTTACTCGAATATTGGTCGATAAGTCGGATGAGCCGACCTCGTAACATCAGGACCTGGAAAAAAAGAACTTAAAGTTTGAATGTTTAAATGTCGTCAAACGGAATCTGAATTGCCGAACTCAAATTAAGGCGACCTGCACAGCGCGTTCCATATCAGAGCTGCGGCGCCGCCGATAGAAACTCACCGCCCAAGAAGGCCCACTTGAGTGTCGAGCGCATATTCGATTATTCGTCCCGATGAATTCTCGACAGAACCGCAGACACGTCACCGCCTTCATTTCCTTATTTAAAGTTGCGCCTGCATCCGGCGTGGATTTTAAAAACTCACGTGTGCAAGGAAGGGCTAGCGTTGTTATCGCACATGATAAAGCGTTCTGCCTGCTTTCCCCAGCATCTGGCGTAATTTCTGGTGACATCACACTGGCGTGCTGCTGCGTGACGACATGACCTTTCTACGTCTAAGACAAGGGCTCGTTTAAATGCTGCCCAGAACTAAGGCTCAGATTTGGAAAGCATGACTCACCGCGCAGCTCAGCTTGGGGGGGGGGGGGGGGGGGTAAGTATCGAGAGAAGCTCCGTTCTACCGATGAAGGCCACGGCCTGCGCGAAACAGCGCTGCAGTGTTATCTTATAGATGATGTAGAATTATATCGATGCTGGAAAAGCCACATCCGAAGGAAGCGTTCTATGATAATTCAAGAAGCAGTGCCCGATTGTTTGAAGCTAGCTCTGGGTACCTAAGAACGCGCAGCTACAAAAAGAAATTTAAAGAAGATGGCGCATGTGCTGTGTGTGGTAAATCTCTGCACAATGAAACACATTGAGCATATCGTACTCAAATTTGGTGGTTTCTTACCAGATGTCGATGCAGGCACATTCACTCTTCTGAGGCTTTATGGTTTATAGATAACAAAGGTCATGTAAATAAATTTGTGGTGGATCTTAGCAAAAATTAATTGGAAGATTGGTGGTTCGAAAGCTGAGAGGTTACTAAAGGTAATCAACGTTAGAAAACGTATGTGAAGAAAATGGCGAAGGCGAATATAAATAATATCTTACAACGCAGTTAAACAAAAATAAAGGAAAAAAAGCGAGAATGGTGACAATTGCAACAAACCTGTTTCAAAGGGGACGCTAGTACCTTCCATCCATCCATGTATCCATGCGGAAATTCTAATTGGCGATGAGGAGCAACTTTTCATGCTCCGCTAAACCGAAAAACGTGTTTCAATTGACGATTTGGATTCAGATCTTGAGTTCTGATTAGACGGCGGCGGATATCTTCCTTCTTCCCGAATCTCGTGAGCTCCTCTGGATCGCAAAATGAAAAACTTTATAGGTAACATTTTGGAGAAGAGGACTCTTGAAGTGTAGACAGGAACAAAAAAATCGAAGCATTTCTTGAAGCAGAAAGAAATTTCCTGCTATAATATGCTTGATCTTCTGCAACAAAGTTTCCAACAAACAAACAATGCGCGTAGACGACGTAAAGTTCTGAGTGAAGCTTCAGTACTCGGCCGCCACGGATAACGCGAACAGTGCAGCACGAATGGCTCTACTAAGTCTACAAGAAGCCCTGGAATCCATGGGCATGAGTGTATCAACCAAAAGAGAGTAAGATGCTTGCCATCAGAGGAGGAGCCCGAGAAAGAACAAGTTTCACCTCATAATAAATGATAGCCATCCAAGAACTCGAAGACAGGAGCCTCAAAATTTTCGGTATATCCTTTTACAGAAATCGAAATACCAAGTGTCCACGAGGAGCGCACGAAGGACTCAAACTCGTGAGGAGAATTTCAACCGAAGGAGAGGAACTCGCACCAGAATAATAACACTCACGAGAACCGCACTCATTACCCGACACACTCCTCGGTGTGCACCTATACCTCAACCCAAAAGGAAATGGACAAGCTCAAGGTGCTATAGAATCAACTACTCTGAGCCGTCACGGGACTAACAGACACACCAGGCTAGAGGACTTGAAGAAACTCTGGCGACCAGAGCCTACACTCTAAACAGGGGTACATCTATATGGGAATAGAGAGTAAGCTGTCTTCTAGCGCACTCCCTTTCATCAAAGTGTGTGCGCTAGAGTACAGCTTGCTCCCTTTTTGCTGCTCTCTGCTTAGAGTGCACCACAGCGTTCGTCCGAAAAGGTGACCAATGCGCAATGAAAAGAAGCCACAAGCATGCTACAATGGTAAGAAGAGATGCAGAAGTCATTGAACATCGCCACTGTAACCGCCGCGGGGTTTGCACACACCTCTATCTTATACACCCTTCCCAGGAAATGTAGCCAAGAAATTCGCGCAAGCCGGAGACGCTGTTGCAAGAGATATACAGCACAGACAAGCAGAAGAATATAAGTCTGCACAGACTGCGAGAAGCTCTAGCTATGAATACAGTTCGCAGAACGCAATAGTTCGCGAATCTTCAATACCTTCTTCTGCAAATGGGAGAACTGGAAATGAACATAGAAAAGCACGAATGGCGGAACTAAAAATGATGCCGACTTCGTATTGTGCGCTTATCCAGGCATCATGCAGGATTTGAAGTTGCAAGGAAGGATGAGATGTAACGACCACAGGAAGTTGAGGTCTGAAATTACCTTAGGTTTCAAAAGGCAATAGAATAAAGTGGTGTAAAAGGAGCATATAAACGAGATAGCCGTAACAGATACAGTAGATGAGTTCAGGTGATCTCTCAAAAACAGATATTCCGCTCTAATTACCGACGACGACCTTCGTGTTCGAGCGACGAAATATAATCTTGCAACTATAACAACAAAGTGCAATAGAAGTGGGTCGTAAGGTAACTAGACAGGATACTGACAAGATCTCTCAGAAGACAAAAAATCTGATTATGAACCGCCAAAGCAAGGAAGACTCTAACCACATAGATAGAATCAGACTAGCAGAACTCTCAAACCTAATTATCAGCGCATGACAAACGTGACAAGAATACTTTGACGAGGATTGAGCATGGTCCAAAGAACGGAGGTAGCCTAAAAGCGGCCAAGAGAAAACTATGCATGAGGGAAATGAGATGTACACCCTTGTGCTAGCATATGCTAGAAATCCTTTCCACCCCGTAAGCCCAATTGCTCGCGTACCGGAATCTTGGAAAGATGAAAATATTATCAAACCTTTACGATAGAGAATGTCAAGGAATTATTAAATATTCGAGACCGATCAGATTGCTGCCCGTTGCTTTAACATATTTACTAATGTAATCACTAATCTAATTAGATCAACCTAGAATTTAGTCCTTAGAATTGGCTGGCATTCGAAAAAGCTACTCAAGTATACGCCATTTTCGCACCAACAATAAGGGGTTAAAGAAACGCTAGCATTCATTAGTAGTAGCAGTGGTAAAACACGTTATTTCAAAGCCCAAACCAAGTGCTTAAAGTGTGCTTCATCCGCGATGTGAGACGGAGCTGTTCCGCTTTACGAGAAGCCGACCAGTCATGCCAGGGGAGGACTGGGGGTAAGTGAAGGGTAGAAAGGGGACTAAAGAGTCGCAGGACAATAGGATCAAGGGACATGAGCAAGATCGGCCTTGAGTTCAGGGCACATGCTCATGCAAGGTCAGAGCGGAAGCGGAATAAACAAAGTGTTGCCTGTGTAATAAGAAGTGTGTTTGTCTAGATTATACGATTTGTATGGTCACGGGAAATAGAGAGATGGGGTGCATGGCCGGAAAAGCGATTGACATTCTGCGGCCTGCCTGAATGGGAGGTAGAACTGGTCGATGGATTTATTGATCAGAAGGCATTCGTCAAACAGTGGTAGGCTGAACCACTGCATCGCTGAAACCTGATTAAGAATCTCGAGGGAGAGCTGACTACTCAGATAGTTTCCAGCAATCCCTAGTTATAACCAACCCCTACGCATAGCCCCCATAGGTCACGTCAAAGCATTTCACTCAGTCCAAACCTCAATAGTTATGCAGGCATTTTGTAAGGAACGTGGGGAAGAACCATGTGTAACGGTACTAGCGAGCATAGCTTCCATAGACAAAGTGGTAAAATCCCAACCAGAAATGATATCAGGCAGAGGGACATTATCTCCCCAAAACCAAAACCAATAATCACGTGTTTACAGGTCAGAAAATAAGGCGGCGGGAAGGGCATAAGCGTTTACGCACAATGTCTTAGCAGTTTTCGAACAGCTGATGACATTGCGTTGATAAGTAATGAATGGGACTAATTTCAGGGCATAATCGATTTCCTAGTCAAGCAAAGGACAAAGGTTGGCTTGAGAATTAATATGCAGAAATGTCATGTAATGTTTCAGAAGGAAAAAACAATGTACGCTACGCAGAGAATAATTAGAAATGGTAGCCATGTACAGCATATCAACTTATGGCAGGTAACGACCGCAGATCGCAGTCCGAAGAGGGAAGTAATGCAGGATAAAAAAAATTAACATGGGCACTTAGTTCCATCCCGTGTGGGGAATGCTCTAGGATTATCAATGTCTTTACTGGGAGTGACGTGTGCCCACATTGTGATGTCACTTCTACGGCCAATTAAATGCTTCGGTCTGGTAACATCACTCGTATAATAATAATAATAATAATAATAATAATAATAATAATAATAATAATAATAATAATAATAATAATAATAATAATAATAATAATAATAATAATAATAATAATAATAATAATAATAATAATAATAATAATAATATTAATGATGATAATAATAATAATAATAATAATAATAATAATAATAATAATAATAATAATAATAATAATAATAATAATAATAATAATAATAATAATGTTAGCCTATCAAAAGACGGCACATACCCACACTGGGGGATCGGCCAGAAATCGGGTGTCTATTCACTTGTTATAAGATAATTAAAAAGGTAAACACACGTGAACGCAAAACCGGTGGATTCTACCTCATGAACAGAAAATGCCTGTGGTTTTTCCACAGGAAGCGCAGGAAGTGCACAACAATGCCAGCTTCAAGAATGCTTGTCGCGATATGCTTGCGGCCTATATGGCGCTGGGCGTAGTACCTGACTCCCTCAAGACGCTATTGTGGCCGCAGGGCAGTGCGCGCAGCCGTGAGCGAAACTTGGTGAGCCTCTGTGCGTTCCTCGAACAGGCGGGCTTGACGACCCGTCTGTTTTCCGACAGGTAGTTACACGCAGTGACCGAACGCTCCGCGACTTCCACCTTGGACGATTAACAACTGGGCGCCCTACTCCAGTTGTAGTCAACATGTGTGCGCGTGTGTTTCTATTGCTCCATCATGAACAAATCACGCGCACAACCTGAACAGATTTCTTATTCTGTAAAGAGTTTGTGTATATTACCTCTCCCCCTATCCTCTCTTCCTGTCCCCTCACCTCTTTCATTTCATTTCTGCATTCTGCCTGCTATCCTTTATTTCCGCTGCCCCAGTTCAGGTGCTTCAGTATCGATGGCAGATGCCGAGGCTAATAATAATTACAATAATTGGTTTCGGGGGAAAGGAAATGGCGCAGTCTGTCTCCTATATCGTTGGACACCTGAAACGCGCCGTAAGGGAAGGAATAAAGGGGGGAGTGAAAGAAGAAATGAAGAAAGAGATGCCGTAGTGGAGGGCTCCGGAAAAATTTCGACCACCTGTGGGTCTTTAACGTGCACTGACATCGCACAGCACATGGGCGCATTAGCGTTTTGCCTCCATAAAAACGCAGCCGCCGCGGTCGGGGTCGAACGCGGGAAGTCCGGATCAGTAGCCGAGTGCCCTAACCACTGAGCCACCGCGGCGGGTTGCCGAGGCTAGCAAAAGTCTTTTCCTTCCTTTCTATTAATACTTTAATAAAAACATCTTACTACTACTTAGGAAGCGCCACGTGACCACGTTTTCTTTCTCTTTATTTCATGTTAAGAACGCTAGATGACGGTGGAACAACGTTGCCGCTGCGTTGTGCTGCCGCTACACCTTTCCAGTCGGCTTCTGTTCGACTGCCATGCAGTTCGCAAAGTGCTGACACCCGATGCCGTATAGCGCTGGGCTACGAAAAATTGAGAATAGGAAACGGTGAAGTAATTCTCTCACATCTCGGTGGAACAACCTGCTTTCAAACCACCGTCCGTTCGAAAATAGAAGCTCTGCTACCGCCGTAGCGTTCTGCTACAATAAGGTGGTGGTTACAACTTTTATTGCCACAAAATGGAAGTGATTAGTTGGGGCTGGGGCGAGGCAGTGTGGCGCCCAGTCGGGGGCGACCTCTTTAACTCGCCTGTTGACGGCCAGCTGTCTTGTTTTTCTTGGACTGGCCAAGAGCTTGTCCCATTCCTCCGCTGAGTAATGCACACCGTGCAGGCCATAGAGCCGTACTGAACGTTTATAAACGTTGGGCGTACTCACTTGTGCCAAGGTGGCCACGACAAAAGCGGCTTTTCGCTGGCATCGCTTACAAAGACAGTACTTCCCTCTAGAAATGTTCGCTGTTAAAAGCGTGACCGCGAAATTTGTCATCTCTTTTGAAAAGCGCGGCGACCGCTCTTAGAGTGACGTCATATAATTATGAGCCCACAGTTGCGAATATGGTAGAAGGAAAATTGCTGCGTAGGTTAGATTCAAAACGCGGCTTAACCGTTTGCCTCTTTACGAATATGCGGCAGCTAACAGATGGTTGCGCCTTCTAGGAGCTGGGCTGTCATTCATCAGCGGTGTCTTTCAAGAGTTGAGCTATCATGGCAGACTCAGCATCTGGTAAGTGGTCACTTCTCTACAAAATGCGTAGTTCAAGCAGTGCTGAGCAGTTCTCCTGAAAACTGCAAGTGGCATGACACTACGATAACTTCAAAACACCTCAGAGCACCGTGCCTCAGTATCATGAAGCTCAGAGTCAGCTATTTCAACTGCTCATTGTGGGAAATTTTGCAGCTAACATAATTAAATAGCTTTTTTGAGAGTTGACCTGAACTGCTACATTTAATTGTGGTTTTAAATTCAAACTTTGAAGCCAGTATAAAACTTTGTTTGCGTGCGCTATCTCCACTTAATTTTGCGTATTAAAGAAATCCAGTGCTTCACACACAAGGTGGCGCCATGTCCCGGCACACCGAAGAAGGTAAGCTGGCAATCTGCAGACTGTATCGGATGTTAAGTGCTTTAAGACGTGGTCAGCGAGTGGCCTCGACCCATAGCGCACCAGTTATAATGGGTCTGGTGCAGAGTTTAAGCAGCAGTAGCAGCAGCAGCTCGAGTGACGCTGGATCGTCCAAGATGGTATTAGTCTCATTCCTTGCACCACGTCGTTCTGTTAATTGTCCATTTTACCATTGCGAGAAAACTAGTGAAGGGTAAACGAAACGCGCCGCTCTCGAATCACTGTTAGGATGCGCATTTTTAGACGATCAGAAGTGCTGATGCCGACACTACTGAAATTCGAATAATAATAATAATAATCGGTTTTTGGGGAAAGGAAGAGGCACAGTATCTGTCTCATATATCGTTGGACAACTGAACCGCGCACTAAGGGAAGGGATACAGGAGCGAGTGAAAGTAGAAATGAAGAAAGAGGTGTCGTAGTGGAGGGCTCTGGAATAATTTCGACCACTTGGGGATCTTTTACGTGCACTGACATCGCACAGTACACGGGCGCCTTAGAGTTTTTTCTCCATAAAAACGCAGCCGATGCGGTCGAGTTCAAAATGGCTGATCGGCACGTCTACTTATGCTCACATGCATGACCACAGAGTTGTCAGGTAGGTGCTACAGCGTGCGGTTAGCGGGGAGAACTTGGCAAAGAAAATTAAGATGCGGTGAGAGAGAGTGAAACAACTTTATTGCCATAGAATGTCGGGGTTTAGGACAGGTGGGCCTGAAGATGCGGCGATTCCCTCGGTTTGAAGAGCTCAACTCGTCCCGATAGAGAGGATGAAAGGATGGATGGTGTTGTTACCACAGCATTTGCTTGGCCTCGTCACCATCCTAGCGGAGTTCGCACGCGCGGGACTGTTAACCCTCCCGAGCCCCGAGCTTTCCGTTTCTGAAGTTTTCTAGCATATACTGGAACGTAAAGGCGCAGTATGTGCGTGTGCGTGCGCGTGCGTGCGTGTGTGCGTGTGTGTGTTTGAGGCGGACGCACCTCTTTCAAATCGGAACCGGAGAACGAACGTTTATTTCGGAGCTCGTTCACGACGGCGGCTGGCTGCTGTGGCTGATTTCGAACAAAACGGTGCAGTGTGTGTTACCTAAAATCTACCATGCACGCCTACTGCGCACTACTCATCGGGTGGAAATGGTGCCTGTTTTCAACGGTTCACAGCTGCGTTTACCCGCCGCGGTGGCTCAGTGGTTAGGGCGCTCGACTACTGATCCGGAGTTCCCTCCTTCGAACCCGACCGCGGCGGCTGCGTTTTTATAAAGGAGAAACGCTAAGGCGCCCGTGTGCTATGCGATCTCAGTGCACGTTAAAGATCCCCAGGTGGTCGAAATTATTCCGGAGCCCTCCACTAAGGCGCCACTTTCTCCCTTTCTTCTTTCACTCTCTCCTTTATTCCTTCCCTTACGGCGTGGTTCAACAGTCCAAAGATAAAGGAGACAGATACTGCGCGAATTCCATTCCCCAAAAACCAATTATAATTATTAATATCACAGCTGCGTTTAAACCTGCGGTCACGTCGAGACCAATGCCACACCTAGCCACATAGTGCTTTGTAGTGGATGATTTCTTTGTAGCGAAAGCTGCACTGCGCTACATCGTAACGATTTCGCGGTGCTTGCGGTTTTGACCTTCAAGTGAGCCAGAAGTCAAACCCCTTACGGCGCGGTTAGGGTGGCCCCAGATATATGAGAAACGGTTGCTACGGTATTTCCTTTCCTGAAAACTGGTTGGCGTGTCCATCGATATATGTGGGACAATTACTGCGCCATTTCCATTCATCAAAAGCAAATTTATAAACAAATCTTCAGCTGCACGCGTTGCTGTTCACAACGTTGTAGCAGAAACGCGGCACTGAAGTCGGCGTACCGCCGGCGTTCTCGCCGTTCATTGGCGTTAGCGTTGACACCGCTTTAGACTCCGATGGTTTTGAGGAAAGGAAGGCGCATGACTGGCTCCTCGGTGCAGTGGACGCCTCATTCGCGCTTTGAGGTACGTGGTAGTGGGGAGAGAGAGAGAGATGTGGGCTGCATGCACTAGCGCTGCCAAC
Source organism: Amblyomma americanum (assembly GCF_052857255.1). NCBI lineage: Eukaryota > Metazoa > Arthropoda > Arachnida > Ixodida > Ixodidae > Amblyomma > Amblyomma americanum. Next base: position 73,822,866 of record NC_135497.1, on the reverse strand, counting down.
GTTGTGGCAGACACGCGCCACTGCAGCAAAAACGCGCAGCGTTCATTTTGGTGACCAGCCTCTCGTGATCAACCATTAATTTAACCGCCACCTGCCAGAGCGGGCGCACTGCCTATCCGATGTTTGGAATGCACTCAGCGTTACAGAAGCCAAGCTCCGCGTCTCGTTGCCGTATACACCACAGCTTTCGCTCTCAAACCAGATTCAGCAGTAGTTGAACGGCAGCAAATTTTTTTTTTGTAGCGGGAGCTACACTGGGATAGCGGTCGAGCATTTCGCGGAACATGGGAGAGGACAGTTGTGCGCATGTGCTGTTACCGTGGCAACAGGGGGAGCAAGGTGCGGCGTGCGCTTCGCCGTAGCCGCGCGCCCGCTCCACCAGTTCAGTTCAGCTCAGTTCAGAAAAAGGTTATTTCCGGCAGATGGTGGTCTCCCTACCCCCTCTCAGGCTCGGCCGTAGCCTAAGCCCGATCAGGAGGAGAGGCCTTCGGCTGAGGACGGTGTAGCTGATGCTTCACGGCCTCAGCCGCCATGCAGGTTGCTTTGCGCTGCGCGTTGGGGTCCTCGCTCCGCCGCAGCGCCTCCAAGGCTTCAAAACTAGTTATGTCTTGTTTAGCCCCTGGTGAGCTAAGACATTCCCAAGTAATGTGGTTTAGCGTACCCTTTGCCCTACAGTCGATGCATTTTTGGTCATCTGGGTTTTTAGCAATTTTGGCTGGCGATATGTATACCCCTGCCTGGATCCTCCTCCAGATGTAAGCCTCTTTGTGACTAACGGACACGTCCGGAGGAGGGTATACCCTTCTTTCTTATTTGTAATTATCCGTAATTTCCTTGTATGTGATTGGGGCATCCTTAAGATTATTGCAGATGGGTTGCTCCGCTGCTGCCCGGATGTAGGTTACTCGGGCTAGCAGGTGAGCGGCCTCGTTACCAGATATTTCCTCATGTGCTGGTAACCGGAATAGTGCAGCGAACCTGAGTTTTGGCATGCTGTCCAGAATGCGTTTGGCTTCCCAAGAGACCAAGCCCTTACTAAAATTTCTGACAGCGGACTTACTGTCGCAAAGAATGTATCCTGCATTAGATCCTGCCAGGGCGAGCGCCACCGCCACTTCTTCAGCAGTTTCTGTGTTCTGGGTTCTGACTGAGGCTGTGATCAAGGGTTTTCCCTGACCGTCAACAACGGCCGAAACCGCAGCCGCCTCTGGTCCCCAGCCTCATCTACGTATGCTACCTCCTCGGCAGGCAGCTCTCTGAACTTTTTAACCATAGCTTTGGCCCTATGTTGTCTTCCCTCTTTGTTGAACTCAGGGTGCATGTTTTTCGGTATGGGGGAAATTTTGATTTTGGACCTGACGTCGAGAGGTATCTTTACCTTGCCTTCTATTTTGCTGTCAGGCTCTACCCACACCCATGGCATAATTTTCCTATATGTCCGGGTTTTGTTAAGCTGCTCAAGCTGTGAAATTCTAACTGCTTCCTTAAGCTCCGCCCATGTGTTATGAACCCCCATTTTTTCAAGTTCTTCAGTGGAGGTATTTACGGGTAGACTGAGGGCTCTGTTTACACTTTTCCTAATGATTATATTCAGTCTGTCTAGCTCCTCTTTGTTAAGTTCTATGTGGGGGGTGGCGTAGCCGATCCTGCTTGAGATGAAGGCCTGCGTGAGCCTGAGCAAGTTACGCTCTTTCAACCCCCTTCCTTTGGTGGCTATCCTTCTGATTAACCCTGCTATCTTATCTGTATACTGCTCTAGTTTCTTTATTGTGCTAGCGTTATTGCCTTTGGAATTGATGAAGAAACCAGGAATTCTGATTTCTTCAACTATGGGAACCCTGCGCCCCTCAACTATGATGTTTATGTCCAGCTTAGGTCCGTATATGCCTTTGGTGTACACTAGAACCTCTGATTTCTGAGGAGAGCAGGCTAGCACTCTCTCTTTGGAATATTCAACAATGATGTCCGCAGCTTGCTGTAGCTTATTTCTGGCCTCGAATATACCAGGTTCACTGATCCAAAGATTTATATCATCTGCGTACAAGCTGAATTTGATGTTGCTAATTTTGTTGAGGAGGGGTGGGAGCCCTCTCATTGCAATATTGAAAAATAAATGGGGGTAGTACCGCCCCTTGTGGCGTGCCAGACCCCCCTATTTTGATTGGTGCTGACTTTGCATCCTGAAACTTCAGTATCGCTTCCCTGTCTGTGAGGAAGTCTTTTATGTAGTTGTATGTTCGTAGGCCTAGGTTTGCTTCCTGTATGCCTCGAAGTATAGCTTCATGCCTAACATTATCAAATGCCTTAGTTAGGTCTAGGCCTAAGATAACTTTCAACTCATGTGAACGGTTCTTGAGGATATCTTGCTCTAGTCTTAGCATTATATCCTGAGTGCTTAACCCTGGCCTGAAGCCAACCATCTCATATGGCCATTTGTTATTGTCCTCCATATGCCTGGAAAGTCTGTTTAGCACTACATGCTCCATTACCTTACCCACGCAGGATGTAAGGGAGATCGGTCGCAAACTATTGAGTTCCTCGGGTTTCCCCGGTTTTGGTATAAATACTACATCTGCCTGTTTGCAGTCTTTGGGAATCTTTCCGGTTTTCCATGCTTTCCCAATGTAGGCCGTGAGGTTCGTGACGGATGCATCATCAAGGTTTTTAAGTACCTGGTTACGAATCCCTTCTGAGCCGGGTGCCGACTTCGTTTTTAGATTGCATAAAGCAGCACGCACCTCCGCTTCCGTAATTGATGCATCCAGCTCCGGGTTGTCCTCGCCACTATATTCGGGCAGAGGTCCAGCCGGTTCCTGGTTGATATATATTTCTGCGAGACGCTCGCACAGTTGTTCATCTGTGCCGTTGAAACTGTGTCTGACTTTCGTTTGTCTAACTCTTGCTTCTGATTTGGTTTTTGTCTGGGTCTAATAAATGTCTAATTATATTCCACGTCTTTGCGAGACTCATTCCCTTTTCCATCTGGTCACAAGCGCTTAGCCAGTTTTGCTTGCATACCTGAAAGGCATGCTTTTCTATTTCCCTGTTGTCTGATTAAGTCCCTGGTTATCCTCCTGTCTTTCTTATTTTTCTTTTTCCTCTCCTGGAGGGTCGCTTTCCGCTTAAAAAGCTTGAGGAGCCTGCTGTCCACATTTCGTGGGGCGTCCTTGTCCTCTACTTCAACTGTAGTGTCCTCTACGTGTTTCTTCAGCAGGGTGTTCCACTCGCATATATCGGTTATGCTACCCATGAGCTCTGTTTCTCTTAGGGCCCTAAATTTATCCCACTCTGTGATGGTTGGATTCTTATATTTCCTCACCGTGATGCCCTTTCCTAATGAGAAGGATATGATGCTGTGGTCGCTACCTAGGGTTTGCCCTGTGGTGGCCCAGGTTACCTTAGCAATGTTTCTGCTGAGGGTGAGGTCCGGAGAAGTATCCACCTGGCCACCTGTTCCTTCTCTCGTTCACATGCAGGGATCGATATGCAGTGTGATTCCCAGGTCTTGGATACATTCTAGCAATTTCCTACCCTTGGGATTTGCCTGCTTGTAGCCCCACTCCGGATGTGCCGCGTTAAAATCCCCCATAATGACTAAGGGATAGCTTCCTGCGAATTTGATTGCCTCCTTAAAGGTGGCTTCTAAGTTGAAGTTTTGCCTTGGGTTGCTGTAAACGTTAAGAAGTAAAATGCTTTTGAAATCCCGCCTTCCGGTGATTATTTCTACCAGGACGGAGTCTGTTCCTTCGGACTCTATGTCGTGTTTTATGACAGCCAGATTCTTTTTAACCAAGGTGGGCACCCTGGAGTCCATCTACCCGTTTCCGTAGAATTTATATCCCTCTATCGTCGCCCCTGTTTTCGATGTTTCCTGTATTGCCATGGCTATGGGTTCAACACCGTCGACGCCGAGCGTGACGTCACGCGGATGAGCAGTTGTGCGCATGCGCCGACACCATATGGTAACCAGACAGACCGCAGAGCTGCGCCGCGTTCTTCGTCGTCGCCTCGCCGCACGCCGCTCCATCACCCGAACCGCGCGTCGAATGCGGAGCACTGCGCGGATTTGCAATGGGCGTCTGTAATCTGCTGCGGGTCCTTGTACCAAAGATATTAAACTTATTTTTGGAATATGGCGGAGTGCTTGGCTTGAAGCACTCAGGCACGGGTCGGCCCGTTATTGAACTGCCTCCAACATGGGCACGGGGCATATTAGCGCGGCGCGTCTTTTCTTTCATTCTTTGCTCTTCTATCCTTTACCCATCCTACTTTCAGCACGCGGCAGCGAGCGTCGCTCGGCTTGAGCCAGTAGGCAGGCCCGTGCACTTTCTTTTTCCTTCTTCCTCTCAGCAACATCAGTCAGTCAGTCAGGCGTCTGTATCACAACGTTTGACAAGCATGCAGAGAAGGAGAGTCCGCCACTGCTAACGGCGGCATATACATGTGAAGATTAACTATTCCGATCATGAGGTTGTCGCCTGGCAGTTGACTACTCAACAAAAAGAGAATGGGCGTCAGAAGGCAAATAGAGCAGCGGAGACGCCCGAGCAGGGAGAGGAACGCCTTGCCAGACCTGCCGAGCGTAATAAACGGCGCATAGCCGCTGAAATTTAGGCTACAGAAGGCGTTGGTCAACGGGAACCAACAGAAGAGGACGTGAAGCCCCGTCGTGTGACCGATCACCCCATTTGAATTTCCAAAAAACAAGCTCAGCCAAGGAGAGGTACCTCTCGCTACATGTATAATGGCAAAGCCGAACTAAGCCACAACCAATTTTTGTGTGTGTCTGCGTTGTTCAGAGTGCACTTTGTATCTGAAAGTTTTGGAAGGCGGCTCATTAATAAAAGCAATAAGCCTTAAATGCATTTTTGCCGTAATGAAACGAGATGAGCGCATAAGGCGCCCGTCTGCTGTGCGATGTCAGTGTGTATGTTAAAGATCCCCATGTGGTCGAAATTATTCCGGAGCCCTCCACTATGGTACCTCTTCCTTCCTTCTTTCACTCCCTCCTTTACCCTTACTTTAAGGCGCGGTTAGAGTGTCCACAGAGTTATGCAAGTTACTGCGCCAATTTCTTTCCTAAAGAAACAATTTTGAACTCGTCGATCACCTCCTTTGGTTGAAATTGAGAATTTCCCTGAGAATATGTTAAAACTAAATTTTAAGTGATTGAGTCCATTCTCGGTGGACACCTCAACCTCATCTCTGCAGTGAAGGGAAGACAGGAAAAGGCGTCGTAGTGGAGGGGGTGGTGGTAATAATTTGTACGAATATTTAGATAGCTATGTGCGAGAAGATGGGAGGATCACCTGGGATGCTTTACCTTGCAATCACATGGCGCAGATCAAGGCCGAGTCGGGCACCGCAACCACACTGTGGAAGAAAAAAAGATATGCCGCCACCGTCCTTTTTCTGCCGTCAGGTGCAGCTTCAACCTATAATGGGTGTGTCGGCTCGGAATAAATGAGTTAGGTGCTTAGGCTGTTTTTTTTTTACTTTTTTGAGGCTGCTCTTCTTACTCCAGTCTTTCCTAAGGGCGCTCCCTCGGCATTGTCATATTGATCGCTGGACTGCTGTGGATACCTGACGTAAGCACCATTAGCTTTTTACACCTGTTCACAAAGGTGCAAAGACCAGATGTTTTGGCGTCTTCGTGTACCCGATCGAAAGACTTGAACAGAAAGTTTTTCAAGTGGTCCCCATCCTTCTCAACTGGTACTTTGGCGGCAGGCGATGTGCTTCGACCAGAGTACACTGAGTCGTCGCCGTGAAGGGGGTTTGCAAACTTCCTACCGAGAAAGCACGAGCAGTGAAACAGCAGGCCCCAAAGCGGGTCCTGCTGTTTATCTCGACATGCACCAAGCGAAGACATATTTGATTTTGATCTACTTAAGTTTGAAACTCCCTAAGAACCCAGTACCGAAGCGTGGCTGTAAGATATTCGCACAAAGGCGGGCTCTCAGCCGCACATTGATATGCATGTTATCGGAACCTCAGCTCACCGCCGACCAAGGAACCAGCGATTCACTTGGCTGGGCCCTGAATCGACATTGCACTGTGCAGCGCAAAGTGGACCATTGCTGGTTAGAAAGTTCTCAAAAAACGGACCACACTATTCTGCGTGGTCCGTCTGTATAGAGATGGACATCGCATGGTGATGGTGCGTTTGCGTGAGTTTGCGCGCCATCTCGGTATGTTCGCAAAGCGATTTTTATTTTTTTTTAATATTTAAAGTAATCGCCGAACGTTCTAAATGCTCGGTTATGTTTCAAAAATTGCCACAGGTATTTAGGACGCCACTAGGGCTGTTCAAATGACAGGGCTCGTCCAGACGACGTCGGGCAACAATGAAGTCAGGTGAGTGTAAATGGCAGGAAACGCGTTGAAGCGCAGTCGTCCTTATAGGTTTAGTGCTGCAGTGTCACACAATTGTCAGAGCGTGACCGCTAAAATTGCTTGAAAATCGTGAAAAGATCTCCTGGATAACCTGAATGCTGAATGGGCAACGTAAACGTAGCTGCGTGCAGCTTGCCAGAGATTTGTGGGAGCTGTCCTCAGTATCCAACACTGGTCTTCTCGCAGAAATGAAGACAGATGGATCAGACGTCGGTTACTCGGGGGTGAGGTAAAACTTAAAGTGGCAGCTTGGTCAGGGCACGAAGTAGTGTGTTGAAACCATTCAGGCTGCTTCCGAGCCCCGCTTGTCTCGCTACGAATCGCGTTGGCTTATGCGCAACCAGTGGCACTGCGCACTCAACATGTACTCCCTGAGTAAAAGTGAAAAAAAGTCGTAGAGGACGCGAGGAAAATGAGACACGCCGGCGCCTCGATACGTAGGTCACTTGGCATGCCTCCCTTTTGCTTGTTTGATACAGTCAGAAATTAAAAAGCGATTTCGTTTACAGGCGCGATTGGTCAGCGCAGTAATACTGGCATAGCCGATTGTTAACTGCTGTTATATTAAGTTGTATCCTACTAGAGCCGCTCTCAGCACTCCCTCTGGCTGCTTCCGGGCCCCCCCTCTCGCATTCGTTTCTTTGTGAGAAAATAATGAGTCTTCTTTGAAAGCAGGTCTGAATGACGGGTCTGATTAGAGCTTTCGGCCGGGATAGAATGTTATTATTGCTAAAACGTTATATGTGTCCTATTAGCACAAACGTCGGCATCCGTCGCCTTCCATGGTCACGGAAATCCTCGTTGACGTCATTATGCTGCCGCATGACGTCAGCAGTAGACAAATAAGATAGGCTCGTCTACGGCAAAGAAGAAAAAATAAAAGATGAGGAGAACACTTAATCTTTGCCACAATGCTACGAGGCGATAGCGTAACGAGTTAATTCCCATTTATGCAGAAGGACATCCTCTGCTTTACATTCATAGATCCCTGAGAGTCCTCGTACCTCTCCTGGCGCCGTGGTTCAGCGATGCGCCACCGCCCTGCGATTGGAGGTGCTCCCAGCGGTGAGTTTTGTGTGGCCCCAAGTTGCTCTTCCAGAGTGACCTACCAATTATTAATTTAACTGCCACCTGCCACGGTGGGCAGTTTGCTCACTACCCGGCGGGCAGGTTGTGATGACGCAGCAAGCTAGGTCACGTGACCTAGGTGCCCCACCTGCCTCGTGGGTTGCTCTCTGGGCACCACCTACCAGATTCATGCTCACGATTTTTTGCCCACACCTTTGAGCGACACCTGATTTCCTGGTAAACGGCGTCTTCAACGCTGTCGCGTTAAATGTTCTTATGAAGGTGTGGGGAATTCAACCAAGGACCTCCAGATTGCGAGGCGAGCACGTAAGCCATAGGCCACAATCCGCGATACTCTTTGGAGATTGATGTAAGCCTAGTGTTTGCGTTTGCTTGCGACTGTACGCGAATGAGCAGGGGTGTCGTTATGAACGAAAGAATCTTTTGAGTTCAACATTTCTTTTGAGTTCAATCGAAGTAGGCGACTTTAGTGGCTGCATGCGGTCACGCCTCGAGAGCGGAGCGTGCTGCGCCGCAGCCTTCGTTCTTCTTGAGTCGCTAGCGAATGCGTCAACCCGCCCTGCGTCTCATGGGGTGCGCGGGCTACTCTTCGCGCGTTTCCTTTCCGGAAACTCGCACGTGTACTTGCGAGTAAATGGTACAGTTCAGCCGTTGTCGGGACGCGTGGGCTCACGGAGTAGAAAAAAATTGCTGCAATTGAGGTGTCGATGTGTTGGCACTGCCCCTAATTATTAACCGCGCTACACAACGCCGGCGAATAAAGACGATACGTCACATGCGGGGCCGAAAGGTCCCGGTCACAAGGAACAACGACCCGAAGGCGATGGCGTCGCGCGTGAAGGAGGAGAGACCAGGATTTCTTTGTCCGCCTTGACTCTCGGTGAAGCTGGATGCCGCACAGCTGAGTAGGGTGTTTATTGAATCCGTTCTTTGGAGGTAATCATGTGGTGCATAGCTCGGACATCTGACCAACGATTAGTTATTCTGAATGAGTGATACGCGAGAAAATGTCTCTACGTGTAGGGATTTCATGGCTTGCTTTAATCGGGCGCGTTTTTGTTAACCTCTCTGTAAGGTGCACGAAGGAGAGAATTCGTTTGCAGAAAAAGCCAGAGAGGCGTGGACTGGAGCACGCAGCGCACTGTCAGCACTCGTCACATCAAGCCGTCCGCAGCGTGTACCGCTCAAGTTGTGAATGAGGACTTCCTCTGCACAAAAGAGTTTGTTGTGCACGCTGCCATCCTGTTCCCATGCTGTTATTCTGGGCTGGGATTTTCTTTCGTGCCGTGCCGCAGTCTTCGACTGTGCTCGAGCTGAAATCGGGTTCTCTGCGCAATCATTTGCCGGACGCTACTCGTTCGGTTTATTGTGTCAAAGACCTCGCCGCCGACAGCATAGACCTTCCCCCATGCCCTTCCGACCTTGTTCACTTCTCTTGCGGCTCTCTCAGCGACGACACTCTCGTCTTCGCATCGGCCCATACTGTTCTGCACCGCAAGTGTCTCCTTCTGCCATACGCCGTACTGACTGTGTACGCTGGTCTCTTTGGTCTCTGACCCATTTTCCTCCCCTGCTTGCTTGCGCCTTGGTGAACGTGCGGCAGTGTCTAGCCCAACGCGTATCTGCTCATCCGCGAGGAGGCTGACGATACACCGCACCTCGCCATGAATGCGCTCAGCCCACCTTTTTCTGGGCCACATCCCTCCTCTGTTAATTCTTTTTCACTTTTCGCATGCTCTCTGTGGGGCGCAAAGGAGCTGCGTTTGTTCTGGATCGTCATTACAGGCAGATCCAGTATTAAAGGAAACAGTCGTTTTGCATACAAAGGCGAAATCTATTTTTACCTTCGCACTGAAACTGAATGTCTTCAAATCCATGGTGAAAAATTTTCATAACAAAGAAAATTAGCGGGCTTTTTACTCAAACTTTCGTTAGTTGAATGCGAACAATAGAGATTTAGCATAGCGCAATCCGCTCCGCTACCCGACATGTTTTCGCGTGGAGTCTCTGCGCTTGCGCAGATTACCCTGCGGTCGACAGATGGCACCAGGCGCCGGCCAGCTGCACGCACTCCTGCCGCATTGGGACCAATCAGCGCGGGCGCACTGGCGGTGGGGGCCGAGTGGTTGAGCATCCTCCTCGCATGCGGGAGGTGCGGGGTTCGATCCCCAGTGCCGCCGGGTACCCACCGGTGATACAATGCTTGCAAGCTTTCCCCTGGTCTGGTGCTCGGCTTATTTAGGCTGAAGTGCTTGGAATGTGGGTCTTTGACCCCACCTTGAGAAGTCAAAAAAGGGCCACAAGTGGGCTTCTACCGCACGAGGCGGATTTTAACGTTGTTTAACGTTGTAGCAACTGTGCTTGGAGGATGCTCCGCAAACCCCCTCTGCGCCCCTTCGAGGGCAAACCCAGTTTCGAACAACTCAACCTGCAAAGGTGGTTCGTGTTTCACTCCCCAGTGAAGAGTTCGACTCAAGACTCGTACGCTCTAACCAGCGTCAGGTTCAAACACTATGGTCCTTCGTCAGAAGCGATTCAGAGTATCACTACGGTCATGGGCTAGTCCGGCTTTTCGGCTGTCCGACTTTGTACCCAAGGCAGTTCGCGCTATGCTAGAGCTGTCTAGTGTGTTCCCTTTTATGTTGAAGCTAGCTGTACTTTCGTACTCGGTAAATAACTTCCAGCTCACCGGTGGCGACTGCGATGGGGTTTGCTCTTCAGAACTGTTGAATCAAACCATGGTGCGCAGTTTCAAGGACCAACTTGAAACCACTGACGATGTTCTTGAAACTGGAGACTTTTCCATCCCTGACTTTGCTGAAGAAGGCGCCTGCGAAATCCTCACACCAACCCTATCTCCTTCTTCAAGGGACAAGAAGCCATGCCAGAAGATTTTTTTGTTCCCAAATTCCTGAGTGGAGATCCGCTAGAGCCTTGTTTCTGAAATAGTTTAGCCTTTCTCCAGTGTTCTGAAGCGTATTTGAAGCTGGCCTTCGATCAAGATTTTTCAAGTGACCGACAGTTTACTCCGAGGTTGATATCCTGTGCCGTGCTTCACGACGTTCATCACCGGTGCCAAGTCTCTATTCGATCAAACCAGGTTTTGGTTAATCTCTTTGACATTGGTTTCACTTCAAGGAGGAAGAGGAGAGGCAGGGAGGTTAACCGGAAGAATAAACCGGTGAGCAATTGGCTTTATGCACTGTTGCTCCGCCGGTAAAGCTCTATCAAAATGCCACGGAGTACAAAAGGTCTCTGCTCATCGATGAAGTGGGCTCCGCGTGTGGACTTCCACACGCAATAACAGTTCAGTACCTCTCAATAACACGTCTAAAGAAGCTGAAAAATCCAGAATTTATGCTTTCCCAAATGTCTCTATGTGGGCGGTCAGAGCGTTTTGACGACGGTGGCATTCTGCACAAGTTGCGACCATCTTTGAAAATCAGTTCTGCCACCTTGCGCTATTTAGTGCCCAAGAAATGTCAGGAAATATTTCGAAATTTCAAAATGGGACCAAATAGCGAAAAACGCTGATATCAAAAAGAAGCTAGATAATTAAAGGTAGAGCATTTCTTCCCACGTTGTGTTTTCCTATCTTTACAGTGGACAACAGTGAAGACTGTCTATGGAACCAGTTGTTCCCATCGTGTCACTGCAGGTATAATTCACAATCTGCCGCCCTAAGTCAACAAATGACCCACTAATAAGAACAGCGGTTCCTCTCCTTTCCCTAGATCGCGCTCTTTAAGGAACACGTGACCTGAGACCCGCTCAGATCACAGCCTGGTTCGCAATGCAGATACAAGCGGGGGATGAAAACCGACCTAAACGGCGACGACAATTGTCATCAATCACGAAGGAAATCTCTCGCATAGCTTCGGCTGTTCAAAATGCATGTTTATGTTCCCTTGAGCCACAGCCGAGAATTTTTCACAACAGCTCCACAAAATCAGCTCTTCGCGGGAGTTCTTGAAAAGATCCCTGTGAAAGGATGGACTACTCAAGAGAAGGAGCACAACAACCACGACAAGCGCTATCTTCCAGTCACATGTGCATTCGCGCATACACAGTGGCCAAGTACAGAGATGGTGGAGCCGCCGCTCTGGCTGTTATTATGGTGCTCGATTGCCGACTCGAAAGGCGCGGGTTCTATCCCGGCCGCGGCGGCCGAATTTTCATGGAGGCGGAATTCTTGACGCCCGCGTACTGTGCGATGACAGCGCACGTTAAGGAACCCCAGGTGGTCGAAATTTCCCGCAGCCCACCATTACAGCGTATCTTATAACCTGATTTGCTTTGAGATTTCAGACCCCATAAAATCAAACCGAAAGAGACGGAAGAAGCGGTCACCCTTCCTTGGTCTTTTTATTCGCGGTATGAAAGTTGAAGACAATATCCTATCATCCCCAACTAACGCAGTGGTTCTTGGAGGCAGCAGATGGAAGGTAAAGGCATCGGAGCCCGGGTATATAGACCATTTGTACTGGGCCCTAGTGACGGCAAGCGAAGTTGGGTACACTTTCGCGAGCTTTATGAAAGGGATGCGCGAGCGCGAGGCAGATAGCCTCGTCCTGAACTGAAGTGGCGAAGCACGAGGGCAGAGCGGTGCTGTTCTCTCTGTTGCCCACACCCCGCACACAACGAGCGCCATTTCCGTCGGCGGCTAGAAATGTGTGCGGCGTCATCCTGCTGGCCACTGATACCACTGATCGCTCGGCGAAATTCGGAAGCCCGGCTCATGGCCTACAAAGGAAGCACGTTTTATTCACGCTGACGGCGCACTGGGCCGGTCTGGTAGCAAGAGGGTTTCGTCGCGTGGCGCCCCCACGCCGAGCGGCAAGCTTCGCAACACGTCGTTGCAACGATACCCGGCGAATGAGTGAGTATAACAGGTCTATGTTAAATTTCACATTTTCCCTTCTTTCTTAGTTTTCCTCTGAAAAAACGGAGGCTGTCAATGCGCTGACCACTGTCGCCAATAATTGTGCAAAACGTTTCTTCAGGCCACCGTTGAGGCGCTTTGATTTACTGTAGACCAATTTTATGCCCGTCTAAAAATCTCACATGAATTTGTATGAAATCTATGAATCTGTCTGCTGTACACCTGTTCAATGTAAAAAAAGAACAACATATATAAATATTTGTCGGCTATACATACCAGATCACGTGTTACAGTATATCTTGTATAAAATCATTCTTGTACGGCACTGTGCACACAGTCCCACCTATAGGGCATTGGACTTTTCCCTCAATAAGTTTAAAACTTTACCGCGTTCTTCTTAGCTTTGGTTCCATTCCAATTTAATGAGTGCACATTTCTGTCCTTATTTTCTGGTACCCTTCTTCCCCCCAAACACCCTATAGGCTGGTTCACATACAAGCGACTAAACGATTGTGCGGCGCGTCGCAGTGAAAATTTCCAACTTGGAACCTTGCCGCTCATCGCCGCGACGACTCAAAACAGGTTTTTCCGCCGCGGTGGCAGGATTCACTGGCATTTTCGCTTGCATGTGAAACAGGCTTTTCCCAGCGCAGAGAAGCACATCACCGCTGCTTCAACGGCGGAAAATTTTTTATGCACTTCTCTAACGAGTTTTCGCTTTAATTCCTGTTGGCAGTGGAATCTTCACTGTGTCCGCTCTATATGTAATGCCCTCGGGCCTTCAAGGAACATGCACTTGAAAAAAAAAAACATTTTTTTTCTAAAAGTACCATTTTTGGTATTTTCTTGCATTTTAATATGTAAGCCTTCCTCTCCCATGTCCAACAATACCAGCGTCAAATACAGACGCGAAATTACCAGAACCTGCGATATAAACACGCCAAGTGGCCGAAAAATTAGCAGAACTGAACTAATTTCAAGACGGTAACAAACTTTAATATCGGCGTTTCTCACCACTGCGGCGCAGCAGGTCGGCAGAAAAAGCCTTCTTTCAGACGAGTCCTCCGGCAGTTTCGCAGCTCTAAAAAATTAAACTTCGAAGCTACCTATCTCGCGTCCCCATAAGCTGCACTGTCTCGTTGAATAAATTCGAACGCATTTTCCTGCATTAATCATTTTCATGCAACCTCAGTGTTTGTGCACGACATTCTTGCCCTTATGCTTGTTACATCCCAATGAAATTTGGTGTGGATATGCTTCACTGCAAGCGGAATGCAATTGTGCTATTTTTTTGCAATTCATAGTTGCGGATAGGAGTCAACTTTTTTACTATCATTGTAAAATGATTGTATTTTTTACAGATAAGTAAAATCACTTTAAAATGATTTTAAACAGACATTCTGAACAGTATTATTTTATTAATTCGGGAATTTCATGCCTGCCACTCTTTTTTTCTCACAGCACAAAATAAATCATAGTCGGTATGATGGGATATTTTCCAATGCTGTTGTCTATTTATACCGGCACGAATAGATGCACTAAAGCATCCCTATATTTCATCTGCACGACCTGCAAAGTTGAACCAAGCAAAAGAGGCTAGATGGAACACCGCATTTAGAAACAACTGACAAAGGTCTTTCTTCTGCGAAATTTTCACCCACTTGGAACAAATATTTACAAAAATGTTTTTTTTTTCTGGAGTGTGTCTCCTTAAGGGAACAATAAATTAAATATAATCAAACGTTGCGTCTTGTACGAATACGTAGCATGCTGCGTAAGAGCTCATACATGCGACAGTTGTGTCGGGTATGAACTTGAATATGGAAAACATCAACTGATATGAGACACCCGCAAGCACACATCAGCTCTTATGTGTTTGGTATGAAACAGGCATCGGCTCAAGAGTGCCCCGTATAAACTCCTGCATGTTTCGTTCGGGCTGGAGTATGCGTCAGTCATGCTTGTACAGTCCTGGCTTTCTCTAAAAAATATAGAAAGGCTTCGAAGCTCCAGTATGACTTCTAAAACACACAGCGTCCTTGAGGCCACGTGTCCGTCCACTTGATGGCTACATCGCGGCAAACAAAGTATCGCAAGAACCGTTGCGCTGTGATCACTGCATGCGCACAGCAAAAACTGCTTCTATAAAGTTGGAGCTTATTTTCATTGCAAATTAGAGTTTCGCTTCAGTACAAAGCGGTAGTGCAGATGGTTTGGTTTATTGGTTTGGTTTATTGGGTTTTAAAGGCTCAAAGCGACTCAGGCTATGCGAGACGCTGTAGTGGAGGGCTCCGGAAATTTCGACCACCTGGGGTTCCTTAACGGGACCTGCATCGCCGCGACCGGTATCGGGTGATACCGTGCACGCTTCATAGCACGAATTACGAAAGATCTTTAATCACCCTGGGAGCAAGACAAACGCCTCTTTGTCGTGTTTCTGTAACGTTCCTGCTAGATGGCCTGAACTAATGGAGCGCGCTGTCGCGGGAAGAGAAGCGCTCTACAAAACTTGCGCCTTCACATTCCCGCTGGCTCTCAAACGCGGTTGCCTGAGAATACGCTCAAAATCCCTGTCACCGGTCTGCAAAGTGACGCTGTACAGACCGCGACTCTTCTGAAAGCCTCCTACCGTCTCGCTCCGTTCTTTCTCTCGGAAAGAAAGTGGAGCCAGAAGTTAGCTGAAATCTGTTTTTCCCTCACAGTGGACCGATGCGCGAGCTTGTGGCAAAATGCACCCCGCACGTACGGATGAGCATCCCACAGCAACAGAAGGCAACCGGCACTACAAGATATACCGTCACGTCCTGGTGACAGCGCCACCGACAGCAGGCTGACCTGACACTGAAACGAACTCCGCATCTGGCTGACTTGGGCCCACATAAACAGACCGTTTCCCAGAGCAACAGGCGTGCTAGGCTATCGTCAAAGGACGGAATCACCGTTGTTCTCGGCTGCTGCGCTATTTTCCAAGCTGAGGAAGAACTTTAGTGATAAGGCACGTAAAGCACCCCCGACAGTCTGGAGCAACTTAGAACCAGCAGCGCGTGGCTGCGAGGATTTGAGATAAACCCGGTCGAATCTTCGGTCACAATGATAAAGCCGCATCCCTTCGGCTTTTAGCATAAACAAACATTACAAACCTTCGCGACAACTTTCCACCCGAATTTTTAAAATATCGGGCGGGAACCCCGTTACAACACGGAACCATGTTGCGCTTACTTTCGACACGATTCGTACGTACCTGCAGGGCTTCGCCACTGATGATGAGTAAATCTGTGCAGCCTGATGGAAGCTAGGTGACGCAGCAGCCCAGTTACGTGAGGAGCCCCGACGAGGGGGCGTGTATGTGGGAGCTATGCCTTGTTCACCTATTCAGCAGCAGGCGAGCCGTGGCCGGAGCTTCCTTCGCGAGGAAGCGGAGGCACCACAAGTTCTGCCGGCAGATAGACGCGAAAGTTCTCGCCACTACGCCAGCGGCACTTGTAAATATCACGCATCTCTAGCTGCCAGCTGAGCTAGTGGTGTTTTCGGGGCTCTCTGTCTCGCGCATTCAGCAGTTCTGAAGAGCAAACCCCATCGCAGTCGCCACCGGTGAGCTGGAAGTTATTTACCGAGTACGAAAGTACAGCTAGCTTCAACATAAAAGGGAACACACTAGACAGCTCTAGCATAGCGCGAACTGCCTTGGGTACAAAGTCGGACAGCCGAAAAGCCGGACTAGCCCATGACCGTAGTGATACTCTGAATCGCTTCTGACGAAGGACCATAGTGTTTGAACCTGACGCTGGTTAGAGCGTACGAGTCTTGAGTCGAACTCTTCACTGGGGAGTGAAACACGAACCACCTTTGCAGGTTGAGTTGTTCGAAACTGGGTTTGCCCTCGAAGGGGCGCAGCGGGGTTTGCGGAGCATCCTCCAAGCACAGTTGCTACAACGTTAAACAACGTTAAAATCCGCCTCGTGCGGTAGAAGCCCACTTGTGGCCCTTTTTTGACTTCTCAAGGTGGGGTCAAAGACCCACATTCCAAGCACTTCAGCCTAAATAAGCCGAGCACCAGACCAGGGGAAAGCTTGCAAGCATTGTATCACCGGTGGGTACCCGGCGGCACTGGGGATCGAACCCCGCACCTCCCGCATGCGAGGAGGATGCTCAACCACTCGGCCCCCACCGCCAGTGCGCCCGCGCTGATTGGTCCCAATGCGGCAGGAGTGCGTGCAGCTGGCCGGCGCCTGGTGCCATCTGTCGACCGCAGGGTAATCTGCGCAAGCGCAGAGACTCCACGCGAAAACATGTCGGGTAGCGGAGCGGATCGCGCTATGCTAAATCTCTATTGTTCGCATTCAACTAACGAAAGTTTGAGTAAAAAGCCCGCTAATTTTCTTTGTTATGAAAATTTTTCACCATGGAATTGAAGACATTCAGTTTCAGTGCGAAGGTAAAAATAGATTTCGCCTTTGTATGCAAAACGACTGTTTCCTTTAATACTGGATCTGCCTGTAATGACGATCCAGAACAAACGCAGCTCCTTTGCGCCCCACAGAGAGCATGCGAAAAGTGAAAAAGAATTAACAGAGGAAGATGTGGCCCAGAAAAAGGTGGGCTGAGCGCATTCATGGCGAGGTGCGGTGTATCGTCAGCCTCCTCGCGGATGAGCAGATACGCGTTGGGCTAGACACTGCCGCACGTTCACCAAGGCGCAAGCAAGCAGGGGAGGAAAATGGGTCAGAGACCAAAGAGACCAGCGTACACAGTCAGTACGGCGTATGGCAGAAGGAGACACTTGCGGTGCAGAACAGTATGGGCCGATGCGAAGACGAGAGTGTCGTCGCTGAGAGAGCCGCAAGAGAAGTGAACAAGGTCGGAAGGGCATGGGGGAAGGTCTATGCTGTCGGCGGCGAGGTCTTTGACACAATAAACCGAACGAGTAGCGTCCGGCAAATGATTGCGCAGAGAACCCGATTTCAGCTCGAGCACAGTCGAAGACTGCGGCACGGCACGAAAGAAAATCCCAGCCCAGAATAACAGCATGGGAACAGGATGGCAGCGTGCACAACAAACTCTTTTGTGCAGAGGAAGTCCTCATTCACAACTCGAGCGGTACACGCTGCGGACGGCTTGATGTGACGAGTGCTGACAGTGCGCTGCGTGCTCCAGTCCACGCCTCTCTGGCTTTCTCTGCAAACGAATTCTCTCCTTCGTGCACCTTACAGAGAGGTTAACAAAAACGCGCCCGATTAAAGCAAGCCATGAAATCCCTACACGTAGAGACATTTTCTCGCGTTTTCTCTCATTCAGAATGACTAATCGTTGGTCAGATGCCCGAGCTATGCACCACATGATTACCTCCAAAGAACGGATTCAATAAACACCCTACTCAGCTGTGCGGCATCCAGCTTTACCGAGAGTCAAGGCGGACAAAGAAATCCTGGTCTCTCCTCCTTCACGCGCGACGCCATCGCCTTCGGGTCGTTGTTCCTTGTGACCGGGACCTTTCGGCCCTGCATGTGACGTATCGTCTTTATTCGCCGGCGTTGTGTAGCGCGGTTAATAATTAGGGGCAGTGCCAACACATCGACACCTCAATTGCAGCAATTTTTTTCTACTCCGTGAGCCCACGCGTCCCGACAACGGCTGAACTGTACCATTTACTCGCAAGTACACGTGCGAGTTTCCGGAAAGGAAACGCGCGAAGAGTAGCCCGCGCACCCCATGAGACGCAGGGCGGGTTGACGCATTCGCTAGCGACTCAAGAAGAACGAAGGCTGCGGCGCAGCACGCTCCGCTCTCGAGGCGTGACCGCATGCAGCCACTAAAGTCGCCTACTTCGATTGAACTCAAAAGAAATGTTGAACTCAAAAGATTCTTTCGTTCATAACGACACCCCTGCTCATTCGCGTACAGTCGCAAGCAAACGCAAACCCTAGGCTTACATCAATCTTCAAAGAGTATCGCGGATTGTGGCCTATGGCTTACGTGCTCGCCTCGCAGTCTGGAGGTCCTTGGTTGAATTCCCCACACCTTCATAAGAACTTTTAACGCGACAGCGTTGAAGACGCCGTTTCCCAGTAAATCAGGTGTCGGCTCAAAGGTGTGGGCGAAAAATCGTGAGCATGAATCTGGTAGGTGGTGCCCAGAGAGCAACCCACGAGGCAGGTGGGCCACCTAGGTTACGTGACCTAGCTTGCTGCGTCATCACAACCTGCCCGCCGGGTAGTGAGCAAACTGCCCACCGTGGCAGGTGGCAGTTAAATTAATAATTGGTAGGTCACTCGGGAAGAGCAACTTGGGCCACACAAAACTCACCGCTGGGAGCACCTCCAATCGCAGGGCGGTGGCGCATCGCTGAACCACGGCGCCAGGAGAGGTACGAGGACTCTCAGGGATCTATGAATGTAAAGCAGTGGATGTCCTTCTGCATAAATGGGAATTAACTCGTTACGCTATCGCCTCGTAGCATTGTGGCAGAGATTAAGTGTTCTCCTCATCTTTTATTTTTTCTTCTTTGCCGTAGACGAGCCTATCTTATTTGTCTACTGCTGACGTCATGCGACAGCATAATGACGTCAACGAGGATTTCCGTGACCATGGAAGGCGACGGATGCCGACGTTTGTGCTAATAGGACACATATAACGTTTTAGCAATAATAACATTCTATCCCGGCCGAAAGCTCTAATCAGACCCGTCATTCAGACCTTTCAAAGAAGACTCATTATTTTCTCACAAAGAAACGAATGCGAGAGGGGGGCCCGGAAGCAGCCAGAGGGAGTGCTGAGAGTGGCTCTAGTAGGATACAACTTAATATAACAGCAGTTAACAATCGGCTATGCCAGTATTACTGCGCTGACCAATCGCGCCTGTAAACGAAATCGGTTTTTAATTTCTGACTGTATCAAACAGGCAAGAGGGAGGCATGCCAAGTGACCTACGTATCGAGGCGCCGGCGTGTCTCATTTTCCTCGCGTCCTCTACGACTTTTTTTCACTTTTACTCAGGGAGTACATGTTGAGTGCGCAGTGCCACTGGTTGCGCATAAGCCAACGCGATTCGTAGCGAGACAAGCGGGGCTCGGAAGCAGCCTGAATGGTTTCAACACACTACTTCGTGCCCTGACAAAGCTGCCACTTTAAGTTTTACCTCACCCCCGAGTAACCGACGTCTGATCCATCCGTCTTCATTTCTGCGAGAAGACCAGTGTTGGATACTAAGGACAGCTCCCACAAATCTCTGGCAAGCTGCACGCAGCTACGTTTACGTTGCCCATTCAGCATTCAGGTTATCCAGGAGATCTTTTCACGATTTTCAAGCAATTTTAGCGGTCACGCTCTGACAATTGTGTGACACTGCAGCACTAAACCTATAAGGACGACTGCGCTTCAACGCGTTTCCTGCCATTTACACTCACCTGACTTCATTGTTGCCCGACGTCGTCTGGACGAGCCCTGTCATTTGAACAGCCCCAGTGGCGTCCTAAATACCTGTGGCAATTTTTGAAACATAACCGAGCATTTAGAACGTTCGGAGATTACTTTTAAATATTAAAAAAATTAAAAATCGCTTTGCGAACATACCGAGATGGCGCGCAAACTCACGCAACCGCACCATCACCATGCGATGTCCATCTCTATACAGACGGACCACGCAGAATAGTGTGGTCCGTTTTTTGAGAACTTTCTAACCAGCAATGGTCCACTTTGCGCTGCACAGTGCAATGTCGATTCAGGGCCCAGCCAAGTGAATCGCTGGTTCCTTGGTCGGCGGTGAGCTGAGGTTCCGATAACATGCATATCAATGTGCGGCTGAGAGCCCGCCTTTGTGCGAATATCTTACAGCCACGCTTCGGTACTGGGTTCTTAGGGAGTTTCAAACTTAAGTAGATCAAAATCAAATATGTCTTCGCTTGGTGCATGTCGAGATAAACAGCAGGACCCGCTTTGGGGCCTGCTGTTTCACTGCTCGTGCTTTCTCGGTAGGAAGTTTGCAAACCCCCTTCACGGCGACGACTCAGTGTACTCTGGTCGAAGCACATCGCCTGCCGCCAAAGTACCAGTTGAGAAGGATGGGGACCACTTGAAAAACTTTCTGTTCAAGTCTTTCGATCGGGTACACGAAGACGCCAAAACATCTGGTCTTTGCACCTTTGTGAACAGGTGTAAAAAGCTGATGGTGCTTACGTCAGGTACCCACAGCAGTCCAGCGATCAATATGACAATGCCGAGGGAGCGCCCTTAGGAAAGACTGGAGTAAGAAGAGCAGCCTCAAAAAAGTAAAAAAAAAACAGCCTAAGCACCTAACTCATTGATTCCGAGCCGACACACCCATTATAGGTTAAAGCTGCACCTGACGGCAGAAAAAGGACGGTGGCGGCATATCTGTTTTTCTTCCACAGTGTGGTTGCGGTGCCCGACTCGGCCTTGATCTGCGCCATGTGATTGAAAGGTAAAGCATCCCAGGTGATCCTCCCATCTTCTCGCACATAGCCATCTAAATATTCGTACAAATGATTACCACCACCCCCTCCACTACGACGCCTTTTCCTGTCTTCCCTTCACTGCAGAGATGAGGTTGAGGTGTCCACCAAGAATGGACTCAATCACTTAAAATTTAGTTTTAACATATTCTCAGGGAAATTCTCAATTTCAACCAAAGGAGGTGATCGACGAGTTCAAAATTGTTTCTTTAGGAAAGAAATTGGCGCAGTAACTTGCTTAACTCTGTGGACACCCTAACCGCACCTTAAAGTAAGGGTAAAGGAGGGAGTGAAAGAAGGAAGGAAGAGGTACCTTAGTGGAGGGCTCCGGAATAATTTCGACCACATGGGGATCTTTAACATAAACACTGACATCGCACAGCAGACGGGCGCCTTATGCGCTCATCTCGTTTCATTACGGCAAAAATGCATTTAAGGCTTTTTGCTTTTATTAATGAGCCGCCTTCCAAAACTTTCAGATACAAAGGGCACTCTGAACAACGCAGACACACAAAAAAATTGGTTGTGGCTTAGTTCGGCTTTGCCAGTATACATGTAGCGATAGGTACCACTCCTTGGCTGAGCTTGTTTTTTGGAAATTCAAATGGGGTGATCGGTCACACGACGGGGCTTCACGTCCTCTTCTGTTGGTTCCCGTTGACCAACGCCTTCTGTAGCCTAAATTTCAGCGGCTATGCGCCGTTTATTACGCTCGGCAGGTCTGGCAAGGCGTTCCTCTCCCTGCTCGGGCGTCTCCGCTGCTCTATTTGCCTTCTGACGCCCATTCTCTTTTTGTTGAGTAGTCAACTGCCAGGCGAAAACCTCATGATCGGAATAGTTAATCTTCACATGTATATGCCGCCGTTAGCAGTGGCGGACTCTCCTTCTCTGCATGCTTGTCAAACGTTGTGATACAGACGCCTGACTGACTGACTGATGTTGCTGAGAGGAAGAAGGAAAAAGAAAGTGCACGGGCCTGCCTACTGGCTCAAGCCGAGCGACGCTCGCTGCCGCGTGCTGAAAGTAGGATGGGTAAAGGATAGAAGAGCAAAGAATGAAAGAAAAGACGCGCCGCGCTAATATGCCCCGTGCCCATGTTGGAGGCAGTTCAATAACGGGCCGACCCGTGCCTGAGTGCTTCAAGCCAAGCACTCCGCCATATTCCAAAAATAAGTTTAATATCTTTGGTACAAGGACCCGCAGCAGATTACAGACGCCCATTGCAAATCCGCGCAGTGCTCCGCATTCGACGAGCGGTTCGGGTGATGGAGCGGCGTGCGGCGAGGCGACGACGAAGAACGCGGCGCAGCTCTGCGGTCTGTCTGGTTACCATATGGTGTCGGCGCATGCGCACAACTGCTCATCCGCGTGACGTCACGCTCGGCGTCGACGGTGTTGAACCCATAGCCATGGCAATACAGGAAACATCGAAAACGATAGAGGGATATAAATTCTACGGAAACGGGTAGATGGACTCCAGGGTGCCCACCTTGGTTAAAAAGAATCTGGCTGTCATAAAACACGACATAGAGTCCGAAAGAACAGACTCCGTCCTGGTAGAAATAATCACCGGAAGGCGGGATTTCAAAAGCATTTTACTTCTTAACGTTTACAGCAACCCAAGGCAAAACTTCAACTTAGAAGCCACCTTTAAGGAGGCAATCAAATTCGCAGGAAGCTATCCCTTAGTCATTATGGGGGATTTTAACGCGGCACATCCGGAGTGGGGCTACAAGCAGGCAAATCCCAAGGGTAGGAAATTGCTAGAATGTATCCAAGACCTGGGAATCACACTGCATATCGATCCCTGCATGTGAACGAGAGAAGGAACAGGTGGCCAGGTGGATACTTCTCCGGACCTCACCCTCAGCAGAAACATTGCTAAGGTAACCTGGGCCACCACAGGGCAAACCCTAGGTAGCGACCACAGCATCATATCCTTCTCATTAGGAAAGGGCATCACGGTGAGGAAATATAAGAATCCAACCATCACAGAGTGGGATAAATTTAGGGCCCTAAGAGAAACAGAGCTCATGGGTAGCATAACCGATATATGCGAGTGGAACACCCTGCTGAAGAAACACGTAGAGGACACTACAGTTGAAGTAGAGGACAAGGACGCCCCACGAAATGTGGACAGCAGGCTCCTCAAGCTTTTTAAGCGGAAAGCGACCCTCCAGGAGAGGAAAAAGAAAAATAAGAAAGACAGGAGGATAACCAGGGACTTAATCAGACAACAGGGAAATAGAAAAGCATGCCTTTCAGGTATGCAAGCAAAACTGGCTAAGCGCTTGTGACCAGATGGAAAAGGGAATGAGTCTCGCAAAGACGTGGAATATAATTAGACATTTATTAGACCCAGACAAAAACCAAATCAGAAGCAAGAGTTAGACAAACGAAAGTCAGACACAGTTTCAACGGCACAGATGAACAACTGTGCGAGCGTCTCGCAGAAATATATATCAACCAGGAACCGGCTGGACCTCTGCCCGAATATAGTGGCGAGGACAACCCGGAGCTGAATGCATCAATTACGGAAGCGGAGGTGCGTGCTGCTTTATGCAATCTAAAAACGAAGTCGGCACCCGGCTCAGAAGGGATTCGTAACCAGGTACTTAAAAACCTTGATGATGCATCCGTCACGAACCTCACGGCCTACATTGGGAAAGCATGGAAAACCGGAAAGATTCCCAAAGACTGGAAACAGGCAGATGTAGTATTTATACCAAAACCGGGGAAACCCGAGGAACTCAATAGTTTGCGACCGATCTCCCTTACATCCTGCGTGGGTAAGGTAATGGAGCATGTAGTGCTAAACAGACTTTCCAGGCATATGGAGGACAATAACAAATGGCCATATGAGATGGTTGGCTTCAGGCCAGGGTTAAGCACTCAGGATATAATGCTAAGACTAGAGCAAGATATCCTCAAGAACCGTTCACATGAGTTGAAAGTTATCTTAGGCCTAGACCTAACTAAGGAATTTGATAATGTTAGGCATGAAGCTATACTTCGAGGCATACAGGAAGCAAACCTAGGCCTACGAACATACAGCTACATAAAAGACTTCCTCACAGACAGGGAAGCGATACTGAAGTTTCAGGATGCAAAGTCAGCACCAATCAAAATAGGGGGGTCTGGCACGCCACAAGGGGCGGAACTACCCCCATTTATTTTTCAATATTGCAATGAGAGGGCTCCCACCCCTCCTCAACAAAATTAGCAACATCGAATTCAGCTTGTACGCAGATGATATAAATCTTTGGATCAGTGAACCTGGTACATTCGAGGCCAGAAATAAGCTACAGCAAGCTGCGGACATCATTGTTGAATATTCCAAAGAGAGAGTGCTAGCCTGCTCTCCTCAGAAATCAGAGGTCCTAGTGTACACCAAAGGCATATACGGACCTAAGCTGGACATAAACATCATAGTTGAGGGGCGCAGGGTTCCCATAGTTGAAGAAATCAGAATTCCTGGTTTCTTCATCAATTCCAAAGGCAATAACGCTAGCACAATAAAGAAACTAGAGCAGTATACAGATAAGATACCAGGGTTAATCAGAAGGATAGCCACCAAAGGAAGGGGGTTGAAAGAGCGTAACTTGCTCAGGCTCACGCAGGCCTTCATCTCAAGCAGGATCGGCTTCGCCACCCCCCACATAGAACTTAACAAAGGGGAGCTAGACAGACTGAATATAATCATTAGGAAAAGTGTAAACAGAGCCCTCAGTCTACCCGTAAATACCTCCACTGAAGAACTTGAAAAAATGGGGGTTCATAACACATGGGCGGAGCTTAAGGAAGCAGTTAGAATTTCACAGCTTGAGCAGCTTAACAAAACCCGGACATGTAGGAAAATTATGCCATAGGTGTGGGTAGAGCCTGACAGCAAAATAGAAGGCAAGGTAGAGATACCTCTCGACGTCAGGTCCAAAATCAAAATTTCCCCAATACCGAAAAACATGCACCCTGAGTTCAACAAAGAGGGAAGACAACATAGGGCCAAAGCTATGGTTAAAAAGTTCAGAGAGCTGCCTGCCGAGGAGGTAGCATACGTAGATGAGGCTGGGGACCAGAGGCGGCTGCGGTTTCGGCCGTTGTTGACGGTCAGGGAAAACCCCTGATCACAGCCTCAGTCAGAACCCAAAACACAGAAACTGCTGAAGAAGTGGCGGTGGCCCTCGCCCTGGCAGGATCTAATGCAGGATACATTCTTTGCGACAGTAAGTCCGCTGTCAGAAATTTTAGTAAGGGCTTGGTCTCTTGGGAAGCCAAACGCATTCTGGACAGCATGCCAAAACTCAGGTTCGCTGCACTATTCCGGATACCAGCACATGAGGAAATATCTGGTAACGAGGCCGCTCACCTGCTAGCCCGAGTAACCTACATCCGGGCAGCAGCGGAGCAACCCATCTGCAATAATCTTAAGGATGCCCCAATCACATACAAGGAAATTACGGATAATTACAAATAAGAAAGAAGGGTATACCCTCCTCCGGACGTGTCCGTTAGTCACAAAGAGGCTTACATCTGGAGGAGGATCCAGGCAGGGGTATACATATCGCCAGCCAAAATTGCTAAAAACCCAGATGACCAAAAATGCATCGACTGTAGGGCAAAGGGTACGCTAAACCACATTACTTGGGAATGTCTTAGCTCACCAGGGGCTAAACAAGACATAACTAGTTTTGAAGCCTTGGAGGCGCTGTTGCGGAGCGAGGACCCCAACGCGCAGCGCAAAGCAACCTGCATGGCGGCTGAGGCCGTGAAGCATCAGCTACACCGTCCTCAGCCGAAGGCCTCTCCTCCTGATCGGGCTTAGGCTACGGCCGAGCCTGAGAGGGGGTAGGGAGACCACCATCTGCCGGAAATAACCTTTTTCTGAACTGAGCTGAACTGAACTGGTGGAGCGGGCGCGCGGCTACGGCGAAGCGCACGCCGCACCTTGCTCCCCCTGTTGCCACGGTAACAGCACATGCGCACAACTGTCCTCTCCCATGTTCCGCGAAATGCTCGACCGCTATCCTAGTGTAGCTCCCGCTACAAAAAAAATTTGCTGCCGTTCAACTACTGCTGAATCTGGTTTGAGAGCGAAAGCTGTGGTGTATACGGCAACGAGACGCGGAGCTTGGCTTCTGTAACCCTGAGTGCATTCCAAACATCGGATAGGCAGTGCGCCCGCTCTGGCAGGTGGCGGTTAAATTAATGGTTGATCACGAGAGGCTGGTCACCCAATGAACGCTGCGCGTTTTTGCTGCAGTGGCGCGTGTCTGCCACAACGTTGGCAGCGCTAGTGCATGCAGCCCACATCTCTCTCTCTCTCCCCACAACCACGTACCTCAAAGCGCGAATGAGGCGTCCACTGCACCGAGGAGCCAGTCATGCGCCTTCCTTTCCTCAAAACCGTCGGAGTCTAAAGCGGTGTCAACGCTAACGCCAATGAACGGTGACAACGCCGGCGGTACGCCGACTTCAGTGCCGCGTTTCTGCTACAACGTTGTGAACAGCAACGCGTGCAGCTGAAGATTTGTTTATAAATTTGCTTTTGATGAATGGAAATGGCGCAGTAATTGTCGCACATATATCGATGGACACGCCAACCAGTTTTCAGGAAAGGAAATACCGTAGCAACCGTTTCTCATATATCTGGGGCCACCCTAACCGCGCCGTAAGGGGTTTGACTTCTGGCTCACTTGAAGGTCAAAACCGCAAGCACCGCGAAATCGTTACGATGTAGCGCAGTGCAGCTTTCGCTACAAAGAAATCATCCACTACAAAGCACTATGTGGCTAGGTGTGGCATTGGTCTCGACGTGACCGCAGGTTTAAACGCAGCTGTGATATTAATAATTATAATTGGTTTTTGGGGAATGGAATTCGCGCAGTATCTGTCTCCTTTTTCTTTGGACTGTTGAACCACGCCGTAAGGGAAGGAATAAAGGAGAGAGTGAAAGAAGAAAGGGAGAAAGTGGCGCCGTAGTGGAGGGCTCCGGAATAATTTCGACCACCTGGGGATCTTTAACGTGCACTGAGATCGCATAGCACACGGGCGCCTTAGCGTTTCTCCTTTATAAAAACGCAGCCGCCGCGGTCGGGTTCGAAGGCGGGAACTCCGGATCAGTAGTCCAGCGCCCTAACCACTGAGCCACCGCGGCGGGTAAACGCAGCTGTGAACCGTTGAAAACAGGCACCATTTCCACCCGATGAGTAGTGCGCAGTAGGCGTGCATGGTAGATTTTAGGTAACACACACTGCACCGTTTTGTTCGAAATCAGCCACAGCAGCCAGCCGCCGTCGTGAACGAGCTCCGAAATAAACGTTCGTTCTCCGGTTCCGATTTGAAAGAGGTGCGTCCGCCTCAAACACACACACGCACACACGCACGCACGCGCACGCACACGCACATACTGCGCCTTTACGTTCCAGTATATGCTAGAAAACTTCAGAAACGGAAAGCTCGGGGCTCGGGAGGGTTAACAGTCCCGCGCGTGCGAACTCCGCTAGGATGGTGACGAGGCCAAGCAAATGCTGTGGTAACAACACCATCCATCCTTTCATCCTCTCTATCGGGACGAGTTGAGCTCTTCAAACCGAGGGAATCGCCGCATCTTCAGGCCCACCTGTCCTAAACCCCGACATTCTATGGCAATAAAGTTGTTTCACTCTCTCTCGCCGCATCTTAATTTTCTTTGCCAAGTTCTCCCCGCTAACCGCACGCTGTAGCACCTACCTGACAACTCTGTGGTCATGCATGTGAGCATAAGTAGACGTGCCGATCAGCCATTTTGAACTCGACCGCATCGGCTGCGTTTTTATGGAGAAAAAACTCTAAGGCGCCCGTGTACTGTGCGATGTCAGTGCACGTAAAAGATCCCCAAGTGGTCGAAATTATTCCAGAGCCCTCCACTACGACACCTCTTTCTTCATTTCTACTTTCACTCGCTCCTGTATCCCTTCCCTTAGTGCGCGGTTCAGTTGTCCAACGATATATGAGACAGATACTGTGCCTCTTCCTTTCCCCAAAAACCGATTATTATTATTATTATTCGAATTTCAGTAGTGTCGCATCAGCACTTCTGATCGTCTAAAAATGCGCATCCTAACAGTGATTCGAGAGCGGCGCGTTTCGTTTACCCTTCACTAGTTTTCTCGCAATGGTAAAATGGACAATTAACAGAACGACGTGGTGCAAGGAATGAGACTAATACCATCTTGGACGATCCAGCGTCACTCGAGCTGCTGCTGCTACTGCTGCTTAAACTCTGCACCAGACCCATTATAACTGGTGCGCTATGGTCGAGCCCACTCGCTGACCACGTCTTAAAGCACTTAACATCCGATACAGTCTGCAGATTGCCAGCTTACCTTCTTCGGTGTGCCGTGACATGGCGCCATTTTGTGTGTGAAGCACTGGATTTCTTTAATACGCAAAATTAAGTGGAGATAGCGCACGCAAACAAAGTTTTATACTGGCTTTAAAGTTTGAATTTAAAACCACAATTATATGTAGCAGTTCATGTCAACTCTCAAAAAAGCTATTTAATTATGTTAGCTGCAAAATTTCCCACAATGAGCAGTTGAAATAGCTGACTCTGAGCTTCATGATACTGAGGCACGGTGCTCTGAGGTGTTTTGAAGTTATCGTAGTGTCATGCCACTTGCAGTTTTCAGGAGAACTGCTCAGCACTGCTTGAACTACGCATTTTGTAGAGAAGTGACCACTTACCAGATGCTGAGTCTGCCATGATAGCTCAACTCTTGAAAGACGCCGCTGATGAATGACAGCCCAGCTCCTAGAAGGCGCAACCATCTGTTAGCTGCCGCATATTCGTAAAGAGGCAAAGGGTTAAGCCGCGTTTTGAATCTAACCTTCGCGGCAATTTTCCTTCTACCATATTCGCAACTGTGGGCTCATAATATTATGACGTCACTCTAAGAGCGGTCGCCGCGCTTTTCAAAAGAGATGACAAATTTCGCGGTCACGCTTTTAACAGCGAACATTTCTAGAGTGAAGTACTGTCTTTGTAAGCGATGCCAGCGAAAAGCCGCTTTTGTCGTGGCCACCTTGGCACAAGTGAGTACGCCCAACGTTTATAAACGTTCAGTACGGCTCTATGGCCTGCACGGTGTGCATTACTCAGCGGAGGAATGGGACAAGCTCTTGGCCAGTCCAAGAAAAACAAGACAGCTGGCCGTCAACAGGCGAGTTAAAGAGGTCGCCCCCGACTGGGCGCCACACTGCCTCGCCCCAGCCCCAACTAATCACTTCCATTTTGTGGCAATAAAAGTTGTAACCACCACCTTATTGTAGCAGAACGCTACGGCGGTAGCAGAGCTTCTATTTTCGAACGGACGGTGGTTTGAAAGCGGGTTGTTCCACCGAGATGTGAGAGAATTACTTCGCCGTTTCCTATTCTCAATTTTTCGTAGCCCAGCGCTATACGGCATCGGGTCTCAGCACTTTGCGAACTGCATGGCAGTCGAACAGAAGCCGACTGGAAAGGTGTAGCGGCAGCACAACGCAGCGGCAACGCTGTTCCACCATCATCTAGCGTTCTTAACATGAAATAAAGAGAAAGAAAACGTTGTCACGTGGCGCTTCCTAAGTAGTAGTAAGATGTTTTTATTAAACTATTAATAGAAAGGAAGGAAAAGACTTTTGCTAGCCTCGGCAACCCGCCGCGGTGGCTCAGTGGTTAGGGCACTCGGCTACTGATCCGGACTTCCCGCGTTCGACCCCGACCGCGGCGGCTGCGTTTTTATGGAGGCAAAACGCTAATGCGCCCATGTGCTGTGCGATGTCAGTGCACGTTAAAGACCCACAGGTGGTCGAAATTATTCCGGAGCCCTCCACTACGGCATCTCTTTCTTCATTTCTTCTTTCATTCCCTCTTTATTCCTTCCCTTACGGCGCGTTTCAGGTGTCCAACGATATAGGAGACAGACTGCGCCATTTCCTTTCCCCCGAAACCAATTATTGTAATTATTATTAGCCTCGGCATCTGCCATCGATACTGAAGCACCTGAACTGGGGCAGCGGAAATAAAGGATAGCAGGCAGAATGCAGAAATGAAATGAAAGAGGTGAGGGGACAGGAAGAGAGGATAGGGGGAGAGGTAATATACACAAACTCTTTACAGAATGAGAAATCTGTTCAGGTTGTGCGCGTGATTTGTTCATGATGGAGCAATAGAAACACACGCGCACACATGTTGACTACAACTGGAGTAGGGCGCCCAGTTGTTAATCGTCCAAGGTGGAAGTCGCGGAGCGTTCGGTCACTGCGTGTAACTACCTGTCGGAAAACAGACGGGTCGTCAAGCCCGCCTGTTCGAGGAACGCACAGAGGCTACCAAGTTTCGCTCACGGCTGCGCGCACTGCCCTGCGGCCACAATAGCGTCTTGAGGGAGTCAGGTACTACGCCCAGCGCCATATAGGCCGCAAGCATATCGCGACAAGCATTCTTGAAGCTGGCATTGTTGTGCACTTCATGCGCTTCCTGTGGAAAAACCACAGGCATTTTCTGTTCATGAGGTAGAATCCACCGGTTTTGCGTTCACGTGTGTTTTCCTTTTTAATTATCTTATAACAAGTGAATAGACACCCGATTTCTGGCCGATCCCCCAGTGTGGGTATGTGCCGTCTTTTGATAGGCTAACAACAACAGCGTTGCTGTGGTCGGCACCAGTGTTTAACCCAGCGTCGCCTCTGTCCCGAACACGAGCTAACGACAAGCGTTCAAGAGAAATATTTAAGATACTCTGGCCGTCCGCGCTCATCAAGCGAAACGCAGCGACTGCACTGCCATTCTACTCGGCGCTTTCCCTGCATTTGACAACCAGCAGTAAAGACAAATTGCAGTCACACGTGGCCCTCGTATAGGTGGGTACTGCAGTAACTTCGAACAAAAAGGGTTCTTTA
This sequence comes from Amblyomma americanum, assembly GCF_052857255.1. NCBI lineage: Eukaryota > Metazoa > Arthropoda > Arachnida > Ixodida > Ixodidae > Amblyomma > Amblyomma americanum. The sequence continues at coordinate 73,792,110 of NC_135497.1, read as the reverse complement.
AAGAAATTCGTGTAACATCGAAAGGGGGCCGTGGCTGCTAGGATTCTATCCCACGTCCTCTGGCTAAGGTACCGAACGCCTAATCACTAAGGAAGGCGCCGCACCATCCTTACTCGAGTGCTGTGACGCGTACTGTCGCTCTCTTGCGAACGCCGCACCACTGACTCTACAAATAGCGCTCCACTAGAACCACCTCTGGGCGTTCCATAGGCGTGCAATCCAGACATGCTAGAGAGCTTCGGGTGGATGAATGGATAGATTGATAAGGCAGAACGATTCAAATCGGGCGGTAACTCACGCCACCGTGTGATTTCACTCTTGTCTTGTTTCTAGCCACCAATCAGAGAACCTTTCCTTGGTTATTCGCACCCGTTTAAAATATATTTTTCCTTTGCTTTCCTCAAACACCATTAAATTGAATTGGCTGTTGGGTAAAGGAAATGGCGTAGTATGTCTCACATATCGGCTGACACCTTAACCGCGCCATTGCTTTGAAGAAATGAGCCGTCATGCGAAATGTGACGCCATCTAACGTAGCGCATAACAACTATACAGGAGCCCAAAACAGGGAAAGTTGCGTACGTACCTTGGCTGCGGGTCGAGGGGGGCTGTGGACGCAGCCGGCAGCAACGAGCTGTTGGCATCCCTCACATCGGCCCGGGTGACGACGAACGGCTGACCGAAAGAGTTGGAAGGCGAAAAGCTTGGCATGGAACTGTTCGCAGGGGGCTGCTCTTGTTTTCCCTCTGGCGAACTCCTGCGCCATCCTTGCGCTTCCAAATTTTGCTCGCGTGCCTCCACGGCCTACGTGCCCAGCAATTTTTTGTCGTCCTCAAAGTGTCACGCTTTCGTGACACTTTTTTACCGACCCCAGGGACTTAATATTGAGCGCGACTACACCTTTAAAAAATTGTAAACCAGTTTTCCTGTGAAAAATTTACTTTTCACAATCACGCCGACGACGCGGAATCCACGAATGGGCACCGAAGAACAACGCTCTAAGAATAGTAAAAATAGGGTTTCGCATGATTTTTCTATAAGGAGGAGGAGGATAAAGTTTATTTTCATCGACCAAGGTTGCAGTTGATGAGGGGTTGTAGCCCCATCAAGTGGCCATGAGCCCGTGGCGTTCGGCGACTTCTAGGGCTCTTGTCACAACCCGGATCTGTGTGTCCAAGTCGGAAATAAGCAATGCGGCCTCCCACTGGTCTGGATTCGAGCGCTGCAAACCTCGCGGAGGCGTGTCCTGAGGGCAAGCCCAGATTATGTGGGATAGAGTGGCATGTTGGCCACACAGTTGACAGGTCGGAGGGTGTACCCGGGTATATGCGGGCATATATCGCGGGGTTGGGGAAGGTGTTCGTTTGGAGTTGCCTCCACGAAACCTCCTGGGGTTTGGTTAGAGAAATATGTACGGGGGATATAGAAGTCTACCTAAGCGGTAGTGCATGGTTATGTCATGAAATATAACCATAAGATATCTCGCCGTCCGCTGGACGGGCGACACAACATCCCGGGCGACGAATCCTTGGGCATAATTGCGGGCCGCCTCGTTCCCTGGATGGGATGAGTGCTCAGAGACCCAGACGAATTGGATCGGGCCGAGTTTGACTTTGGTGGAGCGGAGGAGAGATAGGATGAAGGGGGAGACACGGCCTTTGGCGAAATTATCAATCGCAGATTTAGAATCGCTGAAGATGGTTTCTGCAGAGGTGGAGACCATCGCCAAGGCTATAGCTGCATCATCGGCCTCTTCAGACGATCTGATGGGAATGAAGCACGCATCCAACGGCCGTTCACAGGAGTTTCCCCTATCATTTTCCTTCCCAACGCTCGCTGTGCCCTCCTGCATTTATGTTCAATCTTTTTTTTTTGTTGTATGCAACTTTCTGCCCAATAATAAGTAGTGGCAAGGTACAACTGTTATACTTGCCTCTTGGGGGAAACTGTAAGCTGCTACTCATGACCTACCAAATGCGCGCCACCCAAATTTAATGGGGAATACAATGTTTCGTCGGAAACAACATTCGGTGATTTGCTGAATACGAGTGACCCGCCGCGGTGGCTCAGTGGTTAGGGCACTCGACTACTGATCAGGAGTTCCCGGGTTCGAACCCGACCGCGGCGGCTGCGTTTTTATGGAGGAAAAACGCTAAGGCGCCCGTGTGCTTTGCGATGTCAGTGCACGTTAAAGATCCCCAGGTGGTCGAAATTATTCCGGAGCCCTCCACTACGGCACCTCCTTCTTCCTTTCCTCTTTCACTCCCTCCCTTATCCCTTCCCTTACGGCGCGGTTCAGGTGTCCAACGATATATGAGACAGATACTGCGCCATTTCCTTTCCCCAAAAAACCAATTATTATTATTATTATTATTATTATTATTATTATTATTATTATTATTATTATTATTATTATTATTATTATTATACGAGTGATGTTACCAGACCGAAGCATTTAATTGGCCGTAGAAGTGACATCACAATGTGGGCACACGTCACTCCCAGTAAAGACATTGATAATCCTAGTGCATTCCCCACACGGGATGGAACTAAGTGTCCATGTTAATTTTTTCTATCCTCCATTACTTCCCTCTTCGGGCTGCGATCTGTGGTCGTTACCTGCCATAAGTTGATATACTGTGCATGGCTACCATTTCTAATCATTCTCTGCGTAGCGTACATTGTTTTTTCCTTCTGAAACATTACATGACATTTCTACATATTAATTCTCAAACCAACCTTTGTCCTTTGCTTGTCTAGGAACTCGATTATGCCCTGAAATTAGTCCCATCCATTACTTATCAACGCAATGTCATCAGCTGTTCGAAAACTGCTAAGACATTGTGCGTAAACGCTTATGCCCTTCCCGCCGCCTTATCTTCTGACCTGTAAACACGTGATTATTGGTTTTGGTTTTGGGGAGATAATGTCCCTCTGCCTGATATCATTTCTGGTTGGGATTTTACCACTTTGTCTATGGAAGCTATGCTCGCTAGTACCGTTACACATGGTTCTTCTCCACGTTCCTTACAAAATGCCTGCATAACTATTGAGGTTTGGACTGAGTGAAATGCTTTGACGTGACCTATGGGGGCTATGCGTACGGGTTGGTTATAACTAGGGATTGCTTGAAACGATCTGTGTAGTCGGCTCTCCCTCGAGATTTTTAATCGGGTTTCAACGATGCAGTGGCTCAGCCTACCACTGTTTGACGAATGCCTTCTGATCAATAAATCCATCGACCAGTTCTACCTCCCATTCAGGCAGGCCGCAGAATGTCAATCGCTTTTCCGGCCATGCACCCCATCTCTCTATTTCCCGGTACCATACAAATCGTATAATCTAGACAAACACACTTCTTATTACACAGGCAACACTTTGTTTATACCGCTTCCGCTCTGACCTTGCATGAGCATGTGCCCTGAACTCAAGGCCGATCTTGCTCATGTCCCTTGATCCTATTGTCCTGCCACTCTTTAGTCCCCTTTCTACCCTTCACTTACCCCCAGTCCTCCCCTGGCATGACTGGTCGGCTTCTCGTAAAGCGGAACAGCTCCGCCTCACATCGCGGATGAAGCACACTTTAAGCACTTGATTTGGGCTTTGAAATAACGTGTTTTACCACTGCTACTACTAATGAATGCTGGGCGTTTCTTTAACCCCTTATTGTTGGTGCGAAAATGGCGTATACTTGAGTAGCTTTTTCGAATGCCAGCCAATTCTAAGGACTAAATTCTAGGTTGATCTAATTAGATTAGTGATTACATTAGTAAATATGTTAAAGCAACGGGCAGCAATCTGATCGGTCTCGAATATTTAATAATTCCTTGTCGTTCTCTATCGTAAAGGTTTGATAATATTTTCATCTTTCCAAGATTTCGGTACGCGAGCAATTGGGCTTACGGGGTGGAAAGGATTTCTAGCATATGCTAGCACAAGGGTGTACATCTCATTTCCCTCCTGCATAGTTTTCTCTTGGCCGCTTTTAGGCTACCTCCGTTCTTTGGACCATGCTCAATCCTCGTCAAAGTATTCTTGTCATGTTTGTCATGAGCTGATAATTAGGTTTGAGAGTTCTGCTAGTCTGATTCTATCTATGTGGTTAGAGTCTTCCTTGCTTTGGCGGTTCATAATCAGATTTTTTGTCTTCTGAGAGATCTTGTCAGTATCCTGTCTAGTTACCTTACGACCCACTTCTATTGCACTTTGTTATTATAGTTGCAAGATTATATTTCGTCGCTCGAACACGAAGGTCGTCGTCGGTAATTAGAGCGGAATATCTGTTTTTGAGAGATCACCTGAACTCATCTACTGTATCTGTTACGGCTATCTCGTTTATATGCTCCTTTTACACCACTTTATTCTATTGCCTTTTGAAACCTAAGGTAATTTCAGACCTCAACTTCCTGTGGTCGTTACATCTCATCCTTCCTTGCAACTTCAAATCCTGCATGATGCCTGGATAAGCGCACAATACGAAGTCGGCATCATTTTTAGTTCCGCCATTCGTGCTTTTCTATGTTCATTTCCAGTTCTCCCATTTGCAGAAGAAGGTATTGAAGATTCGCGAACTATTGCGTTCTGCGAACTGTATTCATAGCTAGAGCTTCTCGCAGTCTGTGCAGACTTATATTCTTGTGCTTGTCTGTGCTGTATATCTCTTGCAACAGCGTCTCTGGCTTGCGCGAATTTCTTGGCTACATTTCCAGGGAAGGGTGTATAAGATAGAGGTGTGTGCAAACCCCGTGGCGGTTACAGTGGCGATGTTCAATGACTTCTGCATCTCTTCTTACCATTGTAGCATGCTTGTGGCTTCTTTTCATTGCGCATTGGTCACCTTTTCTGACGAACGCTGTGGTGCACTCTAAGCAGAGAGCAGCAAAAAGGGAGCAAGCTGTACTCTAGCGCACACACTTTGATGAAAGGGAGTGCGCTAGAAGACAGCTTACTCTCTATTCCCATATATGTGTACCCCTGTTTAGAGTGTAGGCTCTGGTCGCCAGAGTTTCTTCAAGTCCTCTAGCCTGGTGTGTCTGTTAGTCCCGTGACGGCTCAGAGTAGTTGATTCTATAGCACCTTGAGCTTGTCCATTTCCTTTTGGATTGAGGTATAGGTGCACACCGAGGAGTGTGTCGGGTAATGAGTGCGGTTCTCGTGAGTGTTATTATTCTGGTGCGAGTTCCTCTCCTTCGGTTGAAATTCTCCTCGCGAGTTTGAGTCCTTCGTGCGCTCCTCGTGGACACTTGGTATTTCCATTTCTGTAAAAGGATACTCCGAAAATTTTGAGGCTCCTGTCTTCGGGCTCTTGGATGGCTATCATTTATTATGAGGTGAAACTTGTTCTTTCTCGGTCTCCTCCTCTGATGGCAAGCATCTTACTCTCTTTTGGTTGATACACTCATGCCCATGGATTCCAGGGCTTCTTGTAGACTTAGTAGAGCCATTCGTGCTGCACTGTTCGCGTTATCCGTTGCGGCCGAGTACTGAAGCTTCACTCAGAACTTTACGTCGTCTACGCGCATTGTTTGTTTGTTGGAAACTTTGTTGCAGAAGATCAAGCATATTATAGCAGGAAATTTCTTTCTGCTTCAAGAAATGCTTCGATTTTTTTGTTCCTGTCTACACTTCAAGAGTCCTGTTCTCCAAAACGTTACCTATAAAGTTTTTCATTTTGCGATCCAGAGGAGCTCACGAGATTCGGGAAGGAGGAAGATATCCGCCGCCGTCTAATCAGAAATCAAGATCTGAATCCAAATCGTCAATTGAAACACGTTTTTCGGTTTAGCGGAGCATGAAAAGTTGCTCCTCATCGCCAATTAGAATTTCCGCATGGATACATGGATGGATGGAAGGTACTAGCGTCCCCTTTGAAACAGGTTTGTTGCAATTGTCACCATTCTCGCTTTTTTTCCTTTATTTTTGTTTAACTGCGTTGTAAGATATTATTTATATTCGCCATTTTCTTTACATACGTTTTCTAACGTTGATTACCTTTAGTAACCTCTCAGCTTTCGAACCACCAATCTTCCAATTAATTTTTGCTAAGATCCACCACAAATTTATTTACATGACCTTTGTTATCTATAAACCATAAAGCCTCAGAAGAGTGAATGTGCCTGCATCGACATCTGGTAAGAAACCACCAAATTTGAGTACGATATGCTCAATGTGTTTCATTGTGCACAGATTTACCACACACAGCACATGCGCCATCTTCTTTAAATTTCTTTTTGTAGCTGCGCGTTCTTAGGTACCCAGAGCTAGCTTCAAACAATAGGGCACTGCTTCTTGAATTATCATAGAACGCTTCCTTCGGATGTGGCTTTTCCAGCATTGATATAGTTCTACATCATCTATAAGATAACATGCAGCGCTGTTTCGCGCAGGCCGTGGCCTTCATCGGTAGAATGGAGATTCTCTCGATACTTACCCCCCCCCTCCCCTCCCCCCCCCCCCCCCCCCCCAAGCTGAGCTGCGCGGTGAGTCATGCTTTCCAAATCTGAGCCTTAGTTCTGGGCAGCATTTAAACGAGCCGTTGTCTTAGGCGTAGAAAGGTCATGTCGTCACGCAGCAGCACGCCAGTGTGATGTCACCAGAAATTACGCCAGATGCTGGGGAAAGCAGGCAGAACGCTTTATCATGTGCGATAACAACGCTAGCCCTTCCTTGCACACGTGAATTTTTAAAATCCACGCCGGATGCAGGCGCAACTTTAAATAAGGAAATGAAGGCGGTGACGTGTCTGCGGTTCTGTCGAGAATTCATCGGGACGAATAATCGAATATGCGCTCGACACTCAAGTGGGCCTTCTTGGGCGGTGAGTTTCTATCGGCGGCGCCGCAGCTCTGATATGGAATGCGCTGTGCAGGTCGCCTTAATTTGAGTTCGGCAATTCAGATTCCGTTTGACGACATTTAAACATTCAAACTTTAAGTTGTTTTTTTCCAGGTCCTGATGTTACGAGGTCGGCTCATCCGACTTATCGACCAATATTCGAGTAAATATTTTCTACAGGTCAGCACATTGTGTTCGTGCCTTTGAGGTATGCGCTGTCTGATACTGGCCTGCTACTGCCGCTCCTCCACTTTATTTGGGTTTTTGGTTTGCGATGAGCAGATCCGCTGAATGCCGCAGGGTGCATGACAATCTGTTAACCACGGTGTCTTGCCTGCTGAGACCGCCAGGATCAAATATATTTCATATGGTGTGGGCATGCCAGAAAAAAACCAGGAACTAGTATTCATCAGAAACGACACAATTGAGCAGTGGAAGGGGATGCCGAGCAGCTCACGTCTAGAGGACAAGAAAGCACTGGTGCAGCGGTCGAAAAAGGGACATCTCCAATGGGGTCCTGGACTAAGGACTCCATTAACTATTTATTGTTTTGCTGAAAAAGATTTTTTTCGTTAATTCAATAGGGATGTCAGCTACTGGCACGATCAAGGAGCTCTGGTGAATGGGAACTTCTGCGTTCACCCGTTGGCCAGTGCTAATATCATCCAAATGAGCATTGTTATCGAATCAGCTTAATCCAAAATGTGTCCTGTATTCTTCAATGTGCACCTTGAATGTGCGCTCTCTTGGAATGCGTTGAAGGGGCTATGGAGCTAACGCTATCGCTGTCTGACCGCAGGAGAGGGCAGAAAGTCTGGGAACTGTTTTCTTCTGTGATGAATGGTTCCCTCTGTAGACGAGGAATGTTTTTTTAATTTATGGTTTTTTTGTCTTAGAGTGCTGTCCGGAGCTTCCTGTCGCTACATGTATCACGCTGCCTGTCGACATTAGACTTCCAGGTGCGTGACGATGCTTTCACCGATTCCATTTTGGTATGCCTGCTTCGCGAACTCATAGGAAAAGGCCTAGTTACAAGGAAAAAGCGACATTTCACACGAAAAGTTGGCCCGCAACGCTGTGAGCAACGTGTATTGCAATAAAGCGCATATACAGGGTCTGTCACCTGATTATACACAATTATTAAACATAGGCGCCATGAGTTAGCAGAGAAATTTTTTCAGAATAGCATTGCCAGCGATGGTGTACATCAGAATACAGCTAAGACGGGCCAACTAGCAGGCTGGTTAGCCAAAACTGAATAATTTACTTTTTTACTGTCCCAGTTGGGCTCGTTAACTATTAAGAGACGTGTAACTCTCTGAGAGTAATATATATATATATATATATATATATATATATATATATATATATATATATATATCAGTTTTTGGAATTGCGAAAACGCGGTCACCCTCGGCGCTGTGACCCAACAAATTTTGGCCACATTGTGATAAAATACATGAGATATCGAGAACCATGCTCGCAAAACAACCTTTACAGTGAATGTTAGACGTCGGTATTGCCAATTTGTTAGGCCACAACGCCGAGGGTGTTCGCGTTCTTGAAATTCTAAAAACTGATATAGACATTACATATGATGGGCTACATGCCTGTCCATAATAGAGGGGCCTAGTTAAAAAGTTATCGATTCGATGTTAGGTAACCAGCCTGTTACGCGAGACCCGATTTCGGCGCAAGCATGTATGCGATTGTACTATCTTACAGCTAAGGCACTCAAATATAAACGCGACCTCTCTCGACGGGAGTGGCATGCGTGGTGCGAACAACTTTCTGCAAAATCCTCGAATCCCTCTCTCTGGGGAACGTTCCGTACAATGGAACACGGTACCATTCTACTGACGCAGCAGCAACCGTGAAGCCCCCTCTTACTGCTTCAGCCGGTCAGTCTGCGTTAGAAGTGCCTCGCATAGGTACGTCTTTTGATCACAGTGGCGTGCTCTTCAGATCTCCACACTAGCACTGCGCTATAAAGAAGCTCATCTGCACCGCTTTTTCACCTATTTCTTTGAGTGCAGTCGCTCCTCTATGTCCTCCTTCACCAGTACGCTTTTCCCTGATGCAGACACCAGGTTAAGGTCCTCCTGGAGTCTGTTGGACGTGTGCGCCCTGGCTGTCAGTGCAGTCACTCTTACACCACGGTGGCTGAGAACGTACAGGTAAAACAGAAACAAAGGTCGCTATGGCCACATAAGCTGATACAGCGAGCTTCAAATATCAGTGCTTTAGTCGGTGTTCATGGCGCGCTTGAGGTGGTAGTGGTGAAAATGTTTATTGCCAAGCAATACAAAGGGGGCAAACTCCCTAAATGGCACGATGCAATCCTTAGGGGGCTGCCCGTACAGAGCAAAGGACAGTTATAGGCTATCCGCTTCAGGCCGTCAGTATCCGGTGCTTTTCAGCAGCAGCGGGGCTGGCCAGGAGAGGTTCCCAGTATGACTCCGCCGTGGTGGGGGATGGAGAGTGTGGGAAGGTAGGATATGAGAGGAGGACGTGGAGAAAGTCTTCCGGTTTCCCGCAGAGTTTACAGGAGGAGAGGAATTGATCGGGATAGCCGGCATGGAGGAGAATGGGGTAGAGAGCAGTATATGAAACTTTTTACTCGTCGGACTACACACCGAGACAATTCCAGAAAATTGAAAGAACACGCCTGCTAAACCGATGCTTTTAAGAATTCTTTCTTCCCTGGAACTGTCAATGAGTGGAACGCACTTCCTGCTCGTATACTGCGGAGGCCCCACTGTCGAGTATCTTGTATGAAAATTGAAATACCGATCTTAATGTGTTCGCGTGTGATGCTCCTGCATTGCTCTTAGAGTTCTCGTGCATGTGGCATTATACGTATGGTTTCATTCTGGCTTATCTCCTGCTTGTTTTTCATTTCCTTATTGGAATGCGGAATGGCCGAGTCTTTGTATCAAAACTTAAACGCCGTTATTTGCCTCTTCGCATGCGGTACTGCAGTGTTGCCCTTAGAGTTTTTTTTTTCATGTGTGCCGTTTTTTTTCATTTTTTCTTTCTTTTCCTTTTATCTATGTATGGTCACCATATATACTGTACGAACAGTGTGCCGATGTGCAGGACATTCTACCCACTTTTCTGGTCACAGGCCAACTCCCGAAGCGGGCTGATCATGTCATGTTTAGCTCGATTCCCGTCTTGTTAAGCTGTCGTTTTTTCATTTCATGCTATGTAGCTTTGTTTCCCTTTCATCGTGTATGTCCCACTCCTGCCTAAGGTGATCTGTGAAGGTTGGCAGTGATTATGAAATAAAATAATAAAATTTCGAAGAAATGGCCGGTATTGTCGGTAAGCAAGGGCCTCCAAACATCCACAGCAATACTTCGGAGGAACGGCTTGCGCCCGAAGACACCAGACTCGAGGAATCTTGTGCAAGCGCATACCACTTGGTTTTCATGTGGATATCAGGTTAGCGTCGGTGATAAACTTGATTGAATGATTGCGACTTCAGTCACTCGCGGAGGCCAATCAAGCAGCATCGACTGGCTCCTGACACACTTCCGGAATGACATTCCGGCTTCTGCGTTCGACGTCTCATCGCCCGACGAATGTTCCGCTGCACGTATTCACACGACAAGGTTTAGCGCAACAGGACATCACACGGAGACACCAGGCAGCGCCTGTGCCGTTGCATTGTGGAGTGTGGTCGCGTTGCTCTCAGCCTTATTCGTCTGCGCGCGCTACCTTAATAGCTGACAACGACGAGCTTACTCTTACTGCTATATATAAAAAGCCAGCTTGACAGCTCGATGTGTCCAAGCTCACTGCGATGTTAGCAGTGTGACTGACTTTGAAAGAGAGGGGTTGTTGGCCAAGGAGTGGATCGCCATGCAGCTATCGTGGTAAAATGACCCTAACATCTAACGCATTAGAGTTAAGACCAAATAATTACGCTTATGAAAAGGGGATCGCCTAATGAGGACCCCATCCCATAATTATGGATTCCTACATTCGATTCACCTGTTCACAAAATCAAGGCATCCTCACCAGCTATCGTTCTCTGTCTTGGTAGTGCTCTGGAGTGTCAAGAATGCCATAGAAGGTCTCGCACACAGTTCAACTGCTGCCATTTCTACAACGTTACAAATCATAAATTGTTTTTTATTAGCACGTGTTATTAAAGCATTAAAAGTGATAAAGCGAAGCGCACCAGGTAGGCTGCAGATTACGTGCAAACTCACACCCCGTTTATGCATACTCATCAAGTTCTTCCATCTTGAAATACAGTCGCACTTGGGATATTGTGACGGGCTAGAAGACGACGAACTGTGCAGTGGTGCGCGCAGGAGCGCTCGTGCCAGGCCGTCCGCCATTAATACATGCCCTAGCCATCTGTCCTGTCGTGCTGTACTCACCTGCTTGCCGTCACGTAACTATGTCGACTGTTGTACGATTGCATAACAAAGAAGTATGCACAGATATCTTAGCGTAAAGAAGAATATCGTTATGACTGGGAATCTGAAAGAGTGTTTAGACGTGGCGGTGGGTTTCGGCCACAATAGTGGTCGGTAATCTCGCCCAACTTGCACGGTAAATATTTGAGCGCGCTTTCCCCAAGCGCCAGGAAAGAAAAGGGCACGTTTAGATTACGCGCCCATTCGAAAACATACCTCTTCACAAACAAAGTCAAACAGAAGACCGTGATTACTTGAACAAGCGTCAGCATTCAAGCAGAAGGAGGGAAAAGGGACACACAATTTGTACGTTTTCGCGGGTGCAGCGCCATTTGTGGCCCAGCAGTTCTTACCTAGGTATGTTCCAAGGTGCACGGCCGAGCGGAAAGCGCCATTACGAGTTGAATAAAGAAAATAAAAGTCCCAAGGCGAGCGTGAATCCGCCCTTAGCACTCCCGAGTTGCTCGTTCACCGCGCCGGCTCGCCGATCGAGAGACGGACGCGACGAAGCAGAGAAAACGCCATGGCGGTATTTTTTCTTTTTGCTTTTTACGTGTGCGCGCACCGCCGAAGCGCTGCGGCGGAGGCCAGCGAAAGCAGATCCGAACAAATGATCACACCTCGATCGGAGCGCAGTAATTGGTTTTGAGAAGGGAAGAGATGGCGCTGGTACAGAACATAACAGCCGAGGGGCCCAGAAAGCACACCGCCGTTCGACCCTCAAACAGCTTTCGACGGCGGCAGTATAGATGCCCGCCGATGACGGCTTGGCCGAGAGACCAGCCCCTCGCCCGAAAAATCTCGGAGAAAAACTCGGTTCTGGTATATGTATCTGGCCCGACATCGCGGGGAGTGCCGGGAGTGAATGAGGAGACGGGAAAACAACGAATAGCCTCGGGCTGCGCTCGTCAGCGCCCTTGGTCTCGACAGCAGCTGCTCATCGCTCCTGGTTTCCACTCCGTTATCTCCGGATCGGCTCTGGAGTGATCGGGGCCGTGTCCAAAGTGTTCCTCTTATAGCGACGACTCGCGCATGCCGCCAAGCGGGTAGAGTTTCGGTTCTTGTTTACCTCTCGGCGCGCCTCTTCAATCAAGGCCACCGGTTGTCGCGGAGAAGGGCGGTAAGGCCCGAACGCGAGTGTTCGAGTCACTGGCACCACTGCGATAGAAACCCGACCTTCCTATGAGTGCCGCGGTGATTAAAAACAGAAACAGAGAGACACGCAGGAGCGTTGAAAAGCCGACAGAAATACGTAGACGCTCCTCATGACTACGGCTGCGTCAGAGGCGTGTGCAGTTCGGTAACAGACTGAGTGGATTCTCTTAAAAGCGTTTTGTCCCCTACAGAACGGAGCAGCTGGCCAGAGAGCTCGTATATCTTTGAGAAAACTGAGGGTTCCAACTGGTACCAGGATTCGAACCTAGTAGCTGTTGTATACGGTTGTGCTATACCAATAAGTATTTCTTTCTGGTGGCGAAAACACACCCGTTATTCAGTGACGCTGCGAAAGACAATATGAACATAATGGTCACTCACTGAACGAGTTAGAGAATAATAAATACATTATTACAGAATTTAGCAGGAATGGCAAACTGCATGCAGGGCTGTAATATGGCTCGCCTAATGCTATAGCAAAATGGCAGAGTAGGATGCCATGGCTGCGTTCTAGGACTATCAGTTCCTCTTCTTTATGTTGTAATTTCGTCACAGAAGGTTGTAATGCTTACTGCCAGCTGAAAGCTAAGCGCCGGTCTTTTCATTAATCGTCATGCGTGTATAGCCTTCTTAATTACCAAGAAAAAAGCCATTAAGAAAGATACTTGTTGTGTCCTCTTCAAATCGCCCATCTGTTGTCTCCCAATCTGCGCTTATGTTTTCAATGGAGCTATAGTTCATCGACCAGCCTCTCCAGCTCCGTTCAAGGTAAAATTTGCGTAACTACAGCAGACCGCAGCGGAGGCCGGATCGTTTGAGCACATGCCTCGCATGCTGGAGGTGCGGCGTTCGATGCCGAGTGCCGCCGGGTACCAACCGGTGATACAATGGGTACAAGCTTTCTCCTGGCCTGGTGCTCAGCTTATCTAGAGTGAATGCTTGGAAAATGGGTATTTGACCCCTCCTTGTGTAAAAAAATGCCTTATGTCATTGCACTCCTTCGCCAAAGCTGTCATTGCCCGAATAAAATTCTTCTTCATCAACTACAGCAGATGAAAACATGTTCTTACTGCCACAAGACGACAATAACGTGGCAAATGCCTATACGGTGCAGCATAAATTAGAATAGCAGCCATAGTCTTATGCCGCGTCTCGGGCAACGTAGGTCGACACCTCTGCAATCGCAGACCGTGCGGTGGTCTCGGAGTGCCGGCGATTTACAGACAGGCGATGAAAAAGAGTGGTGTCCCGCCATCTGCATGCCCGCGGCAGATCTTAACTCGCCAGATCGGCGACGCATCGGGCGACTGTTGCGCGCAGTGCATACAACGAACGTCGGGTATTATGCGGAAGGGCGGACAGGAACGGCCATTTGGCGGCGTGTCGCAGACAAGACAACAAAGACGCAGCCCAATCTCCTTATCAGGCTCCCGTCTCGCGTGTCAGCTGGCGAACCGCGATTTCTGCCCTTTCAGAACCTAATGACAGCAGGAAGGGGCTAACGCTTGCAAATCTCCGACTGAGCCTCGACTCCGGGGCGAAACTGAGTTGTTACACGCAACAGCGGCTGAATAAGACTGTCCCGTGGAGATCTCAAGTAGATGGGCTTCCGCCAGTTCTACCACTTGCGCGCACCCTTCTTACGTTCCACTGTTTGCTCGCCTCTACAGCTTTGATCTCACTGACTATTTTTTATTCGTACAGCACCTCAAACAGGAGCGGTGTCCGGAAAAGCGAACAGTCTTCCACGCTTAACCGTCGCCGATTCAATCCCAAATATTTGCCCCTGAAACGACGCGAGCTTCGTGGGCAGCAGAACACAATCCTATAGCGGACGAAGAATGGTTTCTTGGTAACTCCGGAAGTGGAGACCGAAGGCTCCGCCAGACGGCACTGCGCGCATTTAACCCAAGGAACACACGCCCCTATGGCTAGCATTTCTGGATATTAAGGGAGCCTACGACAACGTTAATCGAGAGCATCTGTGGGACATACTGCGCACATTGGATGTGGAAGAGGGAGTAGTTTATCATTTAATATATATATATATATATATATATATATATATATATATATATATATATATATATATATATCCACATCCATCCATCCATCCACCCACCCACCCATCCATCCATCCATCCATCCATCCATCCATCCATCCATCCATCCATCCATCCATCCATCCATCCATCCATCCATCCATCCATCCATCCATCCATCCATCCATCCATCCATCCATCATCCATCCATCCATCCATCCATCCATCCATCCATCCATCCATCCATCCATCCATCCATCCATCCATCCATCCATCCATCCATCCATCTATCCATCCATCCATGGGAAAGCCAGCCGGGGCGAGGGGCGCAGTGTAAACCATCCCTCGTGCGTCGGCGCTTCCTCGTCGCCGCTGCGTGGTTCAAACGGCACTCATTCTTCCTTCGGTCATCCTACGGGACCAGACGACGATTCTTCGGGCCCACTTTCGCCACCGTCCCGAGACAGCATTTGCCCTTTGACTCGAAAACGACCGAGGTGGCTCTGGGTCGCTTGCGCGTTCAACAGCTCGGCTGATCCTCGCTAAAAGAGAGATTAGGAATAAAGCGCCCTAGATTTGGCGACGAACGCGTGGTCAGCAGTGAAGCGAGTGGAAGAGGGCGCAACGTGCACGCCGTGACTTTTCCACCCGCTCACTTTGGCGCGTCGGGAGAGAGAATGCCTAACATGCACCCTGCATCGACCTCAAAGGCATCTGCAGCGGTAGGGAAAAGGGGGGGAGTATAAATGAGTATGTATGCTATAATAATGTTATAACCCCTTATCTTTTACCCCCGAAAAAAGGAAGGGGGCCTTTTAAGGTAACAAACTGAACTGAACTCGGAGGAAACTACGTCATTTGAAGAAAATGATTGAATCAGCCTTCTATATTTGTATAAGAAAGTCTTCGCGTCCATATTCTTGAAGGGCTGCGCGCGGACCGCTTTTTCGTCATAGCGAGGCTTGTATAGCTCCTATGAGGAAACCACAGAAATTTCGCGCACATCGATCCACCTGAAATCTGCTTCAAACGTGGCTAAAAATTACGAGTGTCCTACAGGGTTCGAAACAACCTCTTATAGTGCATGCACACTCGCGTCGATAGCATTTAAGTTCTAATGTCTCTGAAAGACATAGGCACTTTTTACGACCTGGAGGTGGCACCTCAATTGATCCAGTATAGCGCAACGGAGGACTCCTTCCGTGCTCAGCCTAGGTAGAACATCGCTCATTTTGAAGTTTCACAGTAAGCTAACGCTTGTTTTTGGATTTCGATAACCTAATGGGAGAGTGTAAAACGTCGCCTTGTGATTTTAAACACCCTCTAGTAGTGAATAAGTGCACCTTGATGGGCCGGTCGATGCATGATTACGGAAAAAACGAGAAGAAAAGACGTGTTCACAACAGGAAGGCGGGGTGTTTGTAGCGTCGTCCTGTCAACGATAAAACTAGGCAGCAGGGGCACCCCGCAAGGGGCATTGCTATCACCGCTCCTATTCAATTTAGCCTTGCTATAGATCCCACAACGACTAAAACAGACGCCAAACCTATATGACAGCATGTACACAGACGATATTATGCTATGAATTAAGAATGCCACCGTCGCGGAAGTTAGAGAAGCATTACAAGCAGATGCCAACATAGTAACCGAAGTTGCTGAAAAATCCGGACTGGCCTGCTTTCCTTCCAAATCAGGGCTGCTCATCATCACCCCCATGGGCAGGGAAAGTCATCGAAACAAAATAAAGCTCAGGATAGACAATCTGGTCATACCAACGGTCAAAGAGGTCGGGATCTTGGGAATGCGACTGCAAAGCAATAGGCAAAACTCTACTTTCATCAGAAATATGACTAACTACGTTGATCAACCAGCTAGGCTCATCAAGAGAGTCACCAGCAAAACCAAAATGACTAAGAGAAAGAGAAACTATAAGATTAGTACAAGCCTTTGGGCTCAGCCCCACATGCTACGCACTCCCGTATCTTAGGCTCACGCAAAATGAAAGAAAAATGATAGACGCAGGGCATACAAAACGGCTCTGAGACTACCACCCAACACCCCAACAGCTAGGTTCATGGGTCCAGGCGGGATCAATACGGCGGAAGAACTCATCGAGGCGCAGTTGACTGGGCAGATAACACGACTGTCCAAAACTACAGCCGGCAGAAAAATACTAGAAAGTGCGACCGTAAAATGCAGGCAAAACTCACCTCAAATCATAGATCTCGATGGGGAGATAAGAGGATGCATAATAATACCATCCCTCTAAAAAAATATGCACCCCTCTCACAACATCAGCAGAAGGAACGTCCGCGCGGAAAATATGCACAATAAACTTAAAGACGACAAGTAAGTGCTGTATGTCGACGCTGCCTGGTATATGCAAAAAGAGGCATATGTTGTGGCTATAGCTGACCAAAAAGGAGAACGCATAGCAGCTGCGACCATACAAGCGAAATGTCCGGAAGAAGCAGCATTAGCATATGCCATGTGCTTAAAAGTCTCGCTGGAAAAGACCATAATAAGCGACTCAAAAACTGCTATAAATAACTTCATAAAACGCAGACTACACCTCTCGGCCGCAAAACTAGTTAGAAAATATCGCCCAGAAACTCGATTAAAGCTAATATGGACCCCCGCACACTGAGGCCTCCCAGGAAACGAAAAGGTCCACAACTTAGCCCAAGAACTACCTATCAGGGGCGGACCAGGCGCATTCCCGTACCATGTGGCCAGACCAGCGAGGGACCATGCATCTTCTCACCTTTAGTGAAATCAGGACTTTGTATCAAAGAAGCAGAATTGAATATCCCCCTCCTAGCCCGCTCACGCAAGAGCAAGCAACCACTCTCAGGCAGCTCCAAACACACACATTGCCCTGCCCCTCAATACTAGCCACAATTCACCCAGATATATATTCTGCAGAATGCAAAATCTGCGGAGAGTACGCTAACCTCAACCACATCATGTGGGCCTGAAGTAAGGACCCTTTCAGCCGAATAACCACAGACGAGCAGTGGGGGACCGCGCCGCGCAGCTCTTACCTGTGGCAACAAAAGTTGCTCGCTGAGAGAGCTGACCAGGTCGCCGAGATTCAAGAGATCAAGGCCACCAAGCGACAGTCGCAAACCAGCGGCAGAAGAGAGTCTTCCTCTTTTAAGATTCCAATAAAGCTTATTCTCTCTCCCTCTCTCGCTTGAATAGCTAGTAAATTGAACTTTGTCTCTACTAAAGGTAAGGCCAAGAGTACTGCTCTTCGTCACATGCGTTGGGTCGCGGGTTGCCTGAATGAAACCGAAGTTAAAAGAGATATAAGGCAGTGCTGTTGAGCTAAATATGTCTGCGCTGCAAGGATGAAGCGATTCCCAATTGATGCAAGGCATGTTAAAATCGCATGTAAGAACATTTTTTTTTCGACTCGCTTAAGTGACGTACCATGTAGTCTGCCATCAAGCATAAGGTTTCGTCAGTGTCATCAAGTGGCCGGTACATACATCGTGCCTTAATAAGACAAGCACTGTCCTATAGTGACTGCACCGCTTCGACGACATTGACAGCTGGCATGGTCGTAGCATGTATGGCAGCTTTGATGAAGGCTGCCACTGCACCGCCCCGTGTGTCTCTGTCTTTACGTATGACAGCACAGCCAGGTGGGAAAATATCAGCATCTGATATAATACATAGAGCCACGTTTCTGTTGCGGTGACAATGAGGGGCCGTGTTCAATAATAAAGAAAGCTTCAAGTTCAGTTTTGTTATTCACGACGCTTCTGGCATTTATGTTGGCTATTGTTAAGAAGTAGGACGCGTTATGCTTGCTCAGTTTTTTTTTTGCTTCGAGTTGTACGTTTCTTTCCTAAAGATCCTTTGGCTTCCTTATCACCGTCCCTGGTGTATAGCACAACGTTAATTTAATCTTGGCATAGACCAACGAAACTTTGCGGCCTTTATCCTTGTTCGGCTTACAGTTGTCCCAAAGCTTTTGCTTTTCGGATGCTACGCACTCGTGGCCAAGTCTTAGCTTACTGATACTTCCGCATCCTTAAACTCATGGCAGTTTTTTTAGAATTTCGTCTTGTGACGAAAATCTAACAATTTAAGAATAAGAGGTCGGGATTTGTTGGCCTTTGCTGCTAGGCTATGAATTCTTTCAACTCCCGTAATTGTTACACCAAGGGTGGTAGCTATAACGCTTTCAATTACTGCAGTCTCAAGGTCCTGTGTTTCTTCTTTTGTTTGCTTTATTGCGTAGACAATCAGATTAGACCTCCTTCTACTATTTTCTAGATCATCAACTCGAATGTGGAAATTTGTTTATGCTGCTTACTAGGTAAGAAATTCTTTCTAGAACGGTAGTGATTATCGATTGTAGAAGCTATAATATGTCCAGTTTGTGTTGGATCGGTTCTAATGACTCGTTGGTGGCCTTGTTATGGTTTTTGATCTAATTAACATCAGTAGCAAGCTTTCCCACTTCACTCAACACTTCATGCTAAGAAGGGCCTGGATACGATTTCACGTTATCGGCTAACGGGTACTTTAGAGACATGAGCGAAAGACAATCTGTCTGCCGTGCACTGGGGCATCTTGACCTGCGCCCACTGACGGAAACGAAGATTCTCGGCCACTGGCCGCGGCGGTCGTCGGCGGTTAAGGCCTCCAAGGCACTGCTCCGCTTCTTGAAGACTTTTGGATTGCACGATAGGCTGTGACTTTATAGAACGCTGTGACTTTCCATACTGACTTTAATCTCCGGCAACTGTCTTTTCTCCTTCATCTTTTTCTCCCCTCACCCCTTTCCCCCGTGCAGGGTAGCAAGCCGGATATTCATCTGGTTAACCTCCCTGCCTTTCCTCCTCCCCCTTAGAGACATGAGGCATTCGAAAATGGTAGCGCATACATGCTGTGGAGGAAGATGTCATTACTTCGAAAACATTTGCCGAAACGCTTTCTTACATGAATGAAGAAAACAAGAGGGTTACTGGTCATCATCCTAGCAGTGCCCCCGTACACAATGCCGGTGTAGGGTGTACTGCAGTATCTACAGGCAGGTTATATCGATGCCGCTGTGGTTACTGGCGTGCAGCAGAGAAATTCCAGTTGACCGGCATACCGCCGTAGCCTATCTGGCCCCACGGATCGTCGTAACGTTCGTCGCACAGCGGAACGAATAATGTCAGCACCACGTGAGGGATCCGAACAACGAAGACATAGTCGTCGACGTGCAGCACAAGACTAACGGCCTGAATGAAGAAAACTAGAGGGTTACTGGTCATCATCCTAGCAGTGCCCCCGTCCCAATGCCGCTGTAGGGCGTATTGCAGTATCTACAGGCAGGTGATATCGATGCCGCGGTGGTAACTGGCGTGCAGCAGAGAAATTCCAGCTGACCGGCATACCGCCGTAGGCAGTCTGACGCCACGGATCGTCGTAACATTCGTCGCCCAGCGGAACGAATAATGTCAGCACTACGTCAGGGATCCCAACAACGAAGACAAGAGTCGTCGACGTAGGACACGAGACCAAGGGCGTGAACGAAGAAAACGAGCGGGTCATCATCCTAGCAGTGCCGCCATGACCGGTGATACCAGCGGCAGAGAGCAAGCAACAATCGAAGTGCAAAAAGAGACTAATGAACTGTAGTTCCAATGAAATCATTATTAAGTACCCCCTCTCAAAGGATAACAAAGCGCCATATCACTATATACGCGAGCCGTAAAAAGGCCTGGAAGTACAGAGACAGCCGCGCACAGAACTCTTCGCACTTGAAATTCGCCACTTAGTTATGTGTGCCCAGCAGTGCCGCTTAACAAACAGCGCATCGTATTTACACACGCGCTTCTGATCCAGGCAAATCATCCTTTCATAAATATAGGTTGATTGTCTTATTGAAACTACTGTGTCAAGATCCCGCAATTGTTCCACCACAGCGGGGAAACCTCATGTTCCCTCGTTCTTAAACAGCGCGAAAATGACAGTGCTGCTGCTGCTGCCCTCGTGTGAACATCTCTTATCTGCGTCCGTGCCTTTTTCGAGCTGTTTTAAGAATGATCTGCCAACAACTCGCCCAAGCATCTACACTGACTTATGTTCCCATGCTCCTTCGGTTTCGCTGACATCGGAAACCTACGCAGACATTGGAAACCTATACCTAATCACACTTAGCGCCTCTTCTGTCTCGTTGGCGTGCAACAGGCATGGCAGTATCGAAGATACTTTTTTTTCGATACTTTTCGTGCATCGGTATTAGGTATCGTTACCGAAAAATGAAAGTATCGGTGTGTCGAATCGAAAATACATGTTTATTCCATCGTGTATTTTAACGGCACTCGATGCTCAAAAAAAGAAGCTGCCGTCGATTATGCAGCTGCTGCGATACACACTTCAGGCCAGCGGCACTCGCTCAGGCGGTAGCACAGTGAAACAAAGGAACAATTAGGAAGAGACGACGCCAGTGCCGTTCACCTGGTCAGTCGTCTTTCTGCCTACGTTCGTTGTTTGCCAGATAGACGACGTGCACTTCCGCACACTCGGTGACAGAAGGGACGAGGAGACAGGCTAACCGGTACGGTAGAAACAGCCCCCTTCATCTCTATTTAAAGCTGCCAAAATTTGTCAATATCGGGCCTGGCGGGCCCAATATACTGTGCACAAATGCACAACTGAACACGCATATCCAGGGCTTTAGACAGGTACATGGACGTCCGTACAGCACTGTATACGAAATATTTCTCTGGAATGTCATATTTTTTTTTCTTTTTCTGTTTCAAGTTCAAAAAATTGGAGTTTACTGACTAGGAAGGGCAATGAAGTTAGGCAGACCATAAGGTGAAGGCGCACTCATGGGCACATTGCACTTTGCCTTTGGCTCAAATTAAATGTGACGCCGTAACGATAACTTGTACGATTGACTTCGAAGACGCCAGGCGGAGCCTCAGTGAACAGAGGAATAGCACCTGCTGGTACAACAGGACCTCGAAATTGAGGCTAGCTACCAGTCCGTGCGATCACCCAGATTTTCCCCAAAACGGTTCGAAAACGCAGAAACAATTTTCGAGTTTTTGGAAACTCCTATGAATCGCAAAATTCGCAATTAGAATTTGCCAAATTTACCGAGCAGCATAAGACGCCACGGTGGCTCAATGGTTATGGCGCTCGGCTGCTGACCCGAAAGACGCGGGTTTGATCCCGGCCGCGGCAGTGGCACTTCGCTGGAGGCGAAATTCTAGAGGCTCGTGTACTGTGCGATGCCAGTGCACGTTAAAGAACCCCCGTGGTCGAAATTCCGGACCCCTCTACTACGGCGCCCTTCATAGCCTGAGTCGCTTTGGGACGTTAAACCCCTTAAACCAAACCAAACCGAGCAAGATAAAAGGACGCAAGCTTTCTGGCTCATAATTATGCGATGCTTGGTTTATTGAAAAGCATTCAAAACATGCTGGCCTCTCATGCCGTCATAAATTCTAGCACTGACTGGGAATGCGAGGTCTCGAGTCGGTGGTACGATCCCCCATCCCCACTCTTTGCTACCCCTCTTCCCCCGCAAGTGCATATCCGATTCCAAACTATGTTACAAACCCATAAAGGTCACGTGACCACAGAAGGCGCATTACCTGGTGCTAAGATGGGGATATTTTTATACAAACGTATAAAGTGTATGTGGGGGCACTGGGAATTGTTTGAGGCTATTTTGATTTCAACGCCAGTTATAAGGCCCGCTGACAAAGACGAAAGATTTGTGTAGTTCTCACCTGAAGTCTAGCCCCCGCCAAAGAAAAAACAGCAATAGCTCTTGCCGCAGCCTACTTTTTGCAGGCATGTTGCAATTAAGACGGTTGCGACACCCTGAGAGAGGAATCCCCTATTTGCTACCGCGTGTAGTGGCTGTCACTTCCCACCACCATCTCTAGTATTACACCGGTATAAATGACATCGATATACGTTTCCCGAGCGCTCCGTATCACCAGGGCTGTGCGAGTCGTTCTTCGTTGCCACTGATTAAGAAATTGCGCCTCGTTGCTCGCCGTTCACGTGACGTAGATACAGCGATGGCAGCGTGAGCCGCTGGTGAACGCGCGT
Organism: Amblyomma americanum; assembly: GCF_052857255.1. Taxonomy (NCBI): domain Eukaryota; kingdom Metazoa; phylum Arthropoda; class Arachnida; order Ixodida; family Ixodidae; genus Amblyomma; species Amblyomma americanum. The sequence goes on along the minus strand of NC_135497.1, from coordinate 73,769,567 downwards.
CGATGAAAGGCAACTGGTTCAGCCAACGAGATGTTGACAGGCGCGTTCCGAACGAAAAAGCGAAAAGACGATGTCCGTCAGTACATCGTCATCGCTGCTTCCGCATGGCCTACGTGAAGCATTTAGCATCGAAGAGTGCCTCTGTTTTGTTTCCCAGCGCGTATGCGGAGAATGAATAACGCCTCTTCCGAGTATCACGAGACCTTAGAAAAGCTTCGGCTGTCTAAACGGTGTCGGTCCCCTTACGACTGAAGTGCCAGACAAGACCTGCGGGAATCCGGTTCGAATTTTAAATTCATCGTCACGCTTTGAAACACTTGACCCCCGTGCAGCAGGACGGGAGTAGATTCCACGTGTTTCCTGCGGCACGCTTACGCTTCGTACTGACGATATTCGTTTGCTGCGGCGAGCACTTGTAACGGAACACTTCGGTCGATCCAAGCTGACCGAAAAAGAATGCAAGTTTGCGTACGTGGTGCGGAAACGTGCCCTGTACTAAAGCGCACCTCTATGGCTGGTTAGTTCTTTTTTTGTTCAAAGTGCAGAGCTTGCGTAACATCTTGGGCACGGATATGCGTGTGGAATGTGCCACTTTATTCGGTACGCTGAGGCCACCTGCTGAGCGTATTATGATTACCCGAAGAATAATGTGCTTGCACGCTAAGCAAATTTCTCGTCCCAGAGGTAAGCACCTCACATGTAAATATGTTGTGAAAAATGTGTACAACCGAAGGATTGATAGGTGGATGGGTGACAGCATACCGTTCTCTTTCGTACCAGGAGGGGGGAGGGCGCCACCAAGCTCTGATTTTTATTTCTTTTTCTGGTGGTGTTCGTATGCTAAGCATTCGGCAGCGGTGATGCTGATTGTCATTACGTGTTGTAGAGTGGTTTTCTTCTCTTCTACTTGTCGCACTGTTTTACTGTATGAAATGCAGGCTTCACAAAGTCTAACAAAGGTCACATCTGCATCTGGGCGGATATGCAGTGATAAAAAGAAATGTGCTGTAGTGCTTTGAATCTGTTTCAATCTACATAAAAGAGTTGTGTTCTTGGACAAACTTCGTTTCGTTTTCCTCGCGTTTACATGTAAGACAGTCTGGCAAAGATTTGGCTCCTTCATTTAACCCTACCGCTGGATGTTTCCTCCGATTTTGACGCTTCCTTTGGGGTAATCGTCTGTATCTGGATGTTTTATGATCGCAATGGCCCAGTAAACGCCTCCTGCCTTTCTAAGTTTGTGGTCAACAGTCCCATTCGTCCCGCTTTGCATTCTGCGAAGGAAGGAAGGAAGGAAGGAAGGAAGGAAGGAAAGAAGGAAGGAAGGAAGGAAGGAAGGAAGGAAGGAAGGAAGGAAGGAAGGAAGGAAGGAAGGAAGGAAGGAAGGAAGGAAGGAAGGAAGGAAGGAAGGAAGGAAGGAAGGAAGGTAGGAAGGAAGGAAGGAAGGCCTCAGACGTTGCTGGCACATACCCACTACGGGGAAGTGGCCAAGGCACAGGCGGTTAATTGCTGGATATGGGAAAGTTTTGATGGAAAAAGGAGTGGTAATAGTATGTAGTCTGATTGATTTGAAGACGAAGGGAGAGGGTCCTGTTAACTTGGAGATCGAGGACGGGACAATGGCTTAATGTGCATAATAGTATACAATGCCTGTAATGTTTCAATGTCGTACTGACTGAGAGCGGGAATAAAATATTAGAATGGGAGTCGCTGCGTTTCTTGAAGAAAATTTTGCACAGCAGAGCGCACACTCCTGTCGCTTCATCCAAGCAAAGAAGCGCCAATGAAAAGAACAACCGCGGAGTACACAGGCAAGCCCAGTTGATGAAATGAAATTTGCAAAAGACTCTTCCTCAAATGAGAGAAGCGGCGGCAAAACAGCAGGAAGTGTTCTATTGTCTCAGGTTCGGCACAAAAAGGGCACAATGGGGAAGCCGCCAGGCCAGATCTGTGAAGGTAGAAATTTAGTAGGGGAACCCGCAACGCAAAACGGCTGAAAGAGACCTCTAGTCTGCGCGAGCGCCAGTCGTTGCTAGTTCAAGAATGCAGAAGATGCTGATACTAGGGAGATGATGTAAGAGCCTAGGCAGCAAATTCCTGAAATATTGTGTAGCTGCGAAACCTCACCGCAGCTGTATACGCACACGTTGGCAGGACAGCAACAATTGGGTCGGAGAGAGAGGCTCTTGCTAAGGAATCTGCAACTTCATTTAAGCTAAAGCCCATGTGACCTGGTACCTAAGCCAACCTTACCGAATTTAGATGGAGCGGAATCAGGAACTTAAAGAGGCGTAATGCCCGAGACTCAGTGGGTGAGGATAATGAAGAGCAAATGGACAGAGAGTCTGTCATAACCAGGACCTGGGAAACGGTAGTTTCTAATTTTCGTAAGGCTAAGATTTCTGCTAATAATTCAGTCAAAAAAATTGGAGTGGAGTCAGGAAGACGGAGATAAAAATACCAATTCAGTGAAGGCGAAAAAATTCCCACACCTGCCTTTTCGCGATCCTGCGAGGCATCGGTAGCAATAAGAACATGAGAGGGAAAGGACCTTACGTGGTCCTGCAACAGACCCTGAAAAAGCGGGAGGAGATGCAGCTTTGCATTCGATGGGAAAATGTCATCGAATTCAATCTGGAGAGATGATGAGTTGTTATACATTTGGCGGACATCTGTGAAATGAATATTTATGGGATCAAGGAGGGACTGCACATAACCTATCTGCGGAGTATGAAAACGAGACCAGACGGCACTAAAAGAGGCGGAAGGTTGACTAAGAAAAATTATACTGGAAGCCTGAAGAGGTGAGTCGCACAATTTTTAAAATGTTTGAACTGTTAAAAGGCGAAACCTAGCTGATAACGATGGAATTCGCGCCTCAAGGTGCAGAACAGCATTGGTGACATATTTTGGAAGCCCCAGACAAAGGCGCATTGCCTCACGCTGCAACAGCACAAGAGGGCGAAGTTTATAGGCAGGAGCTGCTCAGAATAAAACACACCCGAACTCCAAAATTGAGCGGACGTACATTTTATAAATCATCAAAGTGTATGCCTTCTCATGCCTGACCTAGCACTACAAAGCCTGCGTAGGATGCCAATGGCCTGAACTCCTTCCGCCGAAACTTGCTCAATATGTGGCCGCCAGGCTAGAGTAGAGTCGTATATTACTCCGAGATACTTGACCGTCTGAACTTGAGGTATTATGTCATTTCTTTACGCCAGGCAGATATTTACAGGAACAGAAACCGGAAATACTAACAATGCGCATTTCTTCACATTGAGGGACAGATGAATTCTTCCTTACCAGTTGTCAAGAACATTCTGCGGTTCGTGCCCTTTCTTTAAACTTTGTTCTTCTTTTCCTCGACTCCGAATCAACGCCCTGCCAATTAAAAACGCTTGAAAACCCTAACTGTCCATATGCTGTCCTTCATATTTCTCCCCCTTCCCTGAAAACTGATCTTGTGGCGAGGAGGCAAGGTTCCTTTGTGAGCAGCACGCGCATGTTAGCTTCACGTCCTTCGTGCCGGACTATCCGTACGCGAGAGGGGGAGAGGGACTGAAACCCTTTAATGAAAAGCAGAGATTTTAGCGGGCATGAAAAATTCGCTGACATGCTACTTTGCGTGGGGAAAGTAATTTGGGAATTGAAAGACGGAAGGAGAGAGGCGCACAAAATTATAAGGAAGTAAAAGAGGAAAAATAATGAAAGCAATAAAAAATAAATGGCCATTGGGTTCGGGCTTAGCTGCATCAAGGAGTGACGGTACGAGATATTAAATGGTGAAGTGCAATGTCCTACAAAGAAGCTGACAAAGTTCGCTGCACGAAGAGTGCATAATGGTGAGATGCAGGGAAGCATCAGAGATTGTCGAAGACACCAACGTCGTTTAAATAGGCAAATAAAAAGTTGGTTACACGTCTCTGCTGCGTAAAACAGGCTAGGAGACCTAACACACAGCCCACAGGTAGAGGCACTTGGGTGAGGCCATGATAAAGCTAATGCGTTGCAAGGATTCGGAATTATTTTTGCCAGCTAGCGCAGTTCACTGTATATCATTTGCTTTTCACACATAAATTTCAGGAACTCTCCACCTGACACTCTCCTAAGCGACGTAATGAGTCCTATTTCTGGTATTCCCTACGGTCGACCGGCCAACTTTTCTTCTCGGCTTTTATCATAATAATAATAATTGCTTTTGGGGGGAAAGGAAATGGCACAGTATCTCTCTCATATATTGTTGGACACCTGAACCGCGCCGTAAGGGAAGGAATAAAGAAGGGAGTGAAAGAAGAAAGGAAGAACGAGGTGTCGTAGTGGAGGACTCCGGAATAATTTCGACCACCTGGGGATCGTTAACGTGCACTGACATCGCACAGCACACGGGTGTCTTGGCGTTTTTCCTCCATAAATACGCAGCCGCAGCGGTCGGGTTCGAACCCGGGAACTTCGGATCAGTAGTCAAGCGCCCTAATCACTGAGCCACCGCGGTGGGTTAGCATAATAATAATAATTGGTTTTTCCGGGAAGGAAATGGCGCAGTATCTGCGTCATATATCGTTGGACACCTGAACCACGCCGTAAGGGAAGGGATAAAAGAAGGGGTGAAAGAAGAAAGGGAGAAAGAGGTGCCGTAGTGGAGGACCCCGGAATAATTTCAACCACCTGGGGATCTTTAACGTGCACTGACATCGCACAGCACATGGCGCCTTAGCGCTTTGCCTCCGTAAAAAGGCAGCCGCCGCGGTCGGGTTTTTAACACGCAGAATCATTTTACAAGTCAACACGTATACGGGCGCTTTCTTTCGTAATAATTTTTTCTCTTTTATTTTTATTTTATCTCTTTCTTTAAATTCACCATCGCAGATATATGCGGTCACCGCGGGCAGGCATCGAACCCGCGACCCCGTGCTCGGCCTTGGCGCTCTAAGCCTTGGGGGTGGGTACGTCTCTGTATAGCGGCGATTCGGGGCGCAACAAAGTGCGCGACACGCTTCTTCCCGCGTCTCGTCCCCGTCGTGCCTGCGTGTCGTCATCGAACAACGGTTTCGTCATGCCTCGGTAGAAGCGATGCGCGCTTCCTCCACGAGGTGGCATCCTAATAGCACCTTTGGCGCGCATCAGCCGCCGTCCCGGCCTGTGCATGCATGCGGTCGCACGCGGCCGGTTACAAACCTCGCGCAACAGGCCCGTGCAGCCTGCGCGCGGAGACCAGATGATTCGTGGACAATATTGCAGAAGCGACGGCGCGTGCTCATGACCCCCACTGAGCCGCGCCGCGCTTATAAAGTTAATAATATTAAAGTTGCCGACCTCAAATCACCGTCGCTCACGCTCGCTTGCCGCGCGTAGTCATTGGGAATGGCGAATACTCCTCCTCCAAATGCGCAGGACGGCTTTGTGCGAGCGCCGTTTGAAAAGGAAAAGCCAATAAACCAACACAAGGCACTGCCTATTTATTCCCCGCGCCGAGCTGCTCTCCGATAGCTTCTAAGACCCCGCCTAAAATTCGCGGACCGATTTCTTTGTTTCTTTTTTTTTTTGCAAGTTCGTCGGAGGAGGAGAAACGACTCGCCTACCGGTCGTGGCTTAATGTAACCTAACCTCTATTTGCTGTCATCGAGCTCAGCGCACATCGCGAAAGACATGCGCCCCTCTCTGTCGAGGGTTTTATTGGACCACCCGCTCTGCGTTTGCGGATAGCCTGCGGAGTCTACTGGCCAGCTCGAAGCCGTCTAGGTTAGGTTTGTCGAGGTTCTCATAATTCGCGTATCAAAACGTTAGACCCAAGTTAACAGTTCAGCAGCTTGGAGCTCCTCATGCGATAGAGAGGGTCATTATCTAAATTGTAAAAACTCAGGAACCGGTCTGAAGTCGTCACTGACAGATATGCTTTGTGCTTAAGAGTCTGGCTGGAGTAAAATAGGTGATTCTGTAAGCTCTTAGTGATAATTCTTCAGCAGTGTAAAAAATAAATGCAAGCAGCAAAAGTAGTGACAAAACAATCGCTGGGAGCCACACTAGCGTTTCTTGCAGGAGAAACACCCCATTTGAACTGTCGTTAGGCTTTTGAGAGGCACGAACAGCATTGTCACGTCCCCTGCAGCTTTTGTACGCATTAGGCGCGACTCGAGTTAGTGCATTTAGGAAAACACTATTCCATGTTTCTCTTACCGCGTGCAGCTAATTACTACGACGATTCAAACTGCTCGCGAAAAATCAGCGATAAACCTAACCATTTTCCTTCGGAGGCAGTTAATCGTATACTGTGATGCCAAAAACTGAAATTGAAAGTCAAAAACAAGCGAAAAGTGCTGTACCTAAAAACGCAGCTGTATTGCAACCGTTTGGAAACATATACGGGAACTGGGGGATGTCATTCTGATTAAGAATAGGACAAGATGCGACCACGTGATATAATCTAAGAATTTGCAAATTAAATCTACAATCTATTGGTCTAATTTGCCATTAAGGATGACGTTCTTATTGAGTTCCCCACGGACCACCACTCAACGGCGCTAGGCAAATGGCTGGGACGGACAGATGTCCACGGCTGCTGGGAATGTCACTGCGCAGTGATTCGTCACCTCCCAACACACCCGCAGTGGGGTTGTATATGCCCCCACGCACACATTAAGTGGTAGCGCTGTTTATATCCCCATCAGCTGCGTGAGCCCTGAGCTTCCGATGGCACCTTATGTTCGCACACCCGTCTCTATCGCCAGGCTCTTCCGCCTGTCCTGGTATGTGAGCTTACAGTGAGTGCCTTTCCCACCCGCCAAGAGTCGCGTTAATGAGATCAAATCACTTAGTTCTGGCACCGCAGTACTGCACCAAATAATTTGCATCGTGTATATGCATCGAAAGCACGACACTCATGTGCGCTAAGTGAAGACCCCAGTGAACCCAGCATACCGGCAAGTCTCGTTGGACGCCATTGAAGTAAATTTCGAATCCATCAAGAAAGTTCAGGTGTCCCTTTAATTATTAGGTATCTGCTCTAGAGTCGTTTTCGCCGCTGCTTCTTTTTCTGACGTATACGCTCAATGTTGCTTCTTTACAAGGCTATGTGCAAATCGTGGTAGACAACGGGAAAGATGTGGACCTAAAAGAAAGAAACAGTTGCTGGTGTAAATTTCCAGTCTAGCTTCCGCCACCCAGCGCGCGGTGTAAAATGTGGCGCATGGCCAAAGGCAACTACCAGGCTCGAAGCTTCGTCTCTGCGCAAGACTGGCACCCTATGATTGTGTCTCCCCAGCCACGCGTGGTGCATTCGCATATGAAAAAGTTGGACACCGTTACCGGTTGTATCCTACAACGGCTTCTAATGCCAAGAGGCACCCGAACCATGCTTACATCGCCTTGTGGCGTATTTTGACTTCTAGAGCGTAAGCACTCTTTCGCTTTCTATGGGCTAAGTTCACAATGAATTCTGCGATAATGAAGCAAACAAGCAAGCAGTCACTAGATGCCATATCATACGGCTTCCTTTTTTCTCTCATGGAAAAATACGAGACAGTTAAGAGGTGTCATGAAAGCGGCCTTTACGCCCACGTCCGGCTAACCAGGCGGGCACCCTCGAGCGCAGTGCGCATCTCACCTCCCCCGCACTTCACCCCGCTCCGTACGCAGTTACGGCGGCCGTTTTTTCTGCCCGCCGCCGGCACGCTCGTTCGTGCTCATTACATGGCGCCATTGTTCTTTTTCCCGCGGGCGCGCTTTTTTATTCTCCGCCGAATTCCTGGCGTTTTCTGGTACGCCGAGAAAGCTCGCAAAGGCGGCCGTCGTTTAGCGGGGAATGAGACAAAACGCGACACGCACGGCGACCCCAAAAGCGGACCGCACGAGGAACCCGCACCGCACGGCACGCAGCCTCCCCCTCGTGGACGCCCTTGGCGCCCCCGCGCGGGAGAAAGGCGCACACGAAGGCATCGCCCCGCGTGCCCGCCTTCTGACAGGTGGTCGTCTGGCCGTCCGGGGGTCCAGTGTTTACGCCCGGCACACGTTCAGGCAACTGAACGTGCCTTTGCAAAGAGTCCCGACGAAAACGGCTCAGCTCGTGTGCAGAAACAGAAGCCGCGGCATAGCTGCAGTGGTTAGTTGAGGTTATGCTCGTTTGAGGGTGCTCCTTCCTCCCACTTGTAAGCCATCTTATCCCCTCACCCTTTCTGGTCGCGGTTTAACTAGGGAGGAAACAGAATGCACACGGAAGCAGGATAGGCCGCCGGGCGAGTGGACGTGTGCGGCTTCATCTTGCGGGAGCAACAGAAACAGGAAAAAAAAACCAGAGGAGTAAGAAGAGGTTGCATACGAGAGGCTCCTATCACGCCGGCGAAGTTTACATCGACTGTGCTGGTCGTTCTGTTCAAGAAATCAAAGTATTGTCTGACAAGCTCGCAGATTCGCATTCGCAAAAAAACATTTCGATGCGTACGCCTGATTGCGTAACCTTTATTTGTTCAAAGCTCTGCAGCGTGGACGGGCATTAAGGAAGAAAATGCAAAAGGTACAGAAACACGAGCCCACTGCTGTGAAAGAAAGAAGAAATGAGCGTGACAAGTAACAAATATAGCTCTTCAGCGCTAATCGCTACTTTATAACGTTGCGATTTCGACGTATTCGAAACCGTATGAAGCGTCCTACGCAACTTGAGCCCGGGTTTGAAGATATACTGATGCAGTGGGGAGCACGAGAAAGAACAAGAAAATCTCCTTATTTTCCCACTCTGTGGAGAAAGTCAGATTATTTTGTTTATTCCAAGTTATGTCGCAGTGTGAAAGTTCTCTGCTTTTAAAGAAAAACAATACATCCCGAACTAATCGACACTATGCTTGGTCATCGACCAGACTATGTCATTTGCGGAAGAAAAGCATCGCTTAGTGATCTCCCATTAGCCATGTCCTATACGCCCGCCGCGGCAATCTCCCTAGCTCATTCCCTGTCGCTTCCCCTGCGTTTTATTAATAAACCAAATTAGCAATGTTCAATTTGAAATCTCATTTGTATTAGTTTTCCCACGTTCTAAAGCAAAGCCCACATGACGTGGAAATAAAACTGCTAGCTCGCACCGATAGCAATTTTCTCAAGCGTGCCGCTCACGAACGAATCCCGCTCGTAGCCCAAGCGTCTCATCTTGTTAGACTAAGTCATTGGCAACGGAACTCATGCGGTTCCGCTCCCATTCCGATTGCAACGATCTCAGAACCAAAAGCAAAACTCTCAAGTGTGACCTCGGGCTTCATTCTACATCTTGAGACGCTTTTCCACAAGCGTTCATTTATTAACCCTAACCACAGTAGCCTACACCAGAGCTTTATAAGGGGACTTGACACGCGCCTTCGACATCTGCTCCTGGTGCTGCTCCTCTTCGTTATACAGTAAGTGGCTGAATGTAGCATTAGCACATGCAGGAAGGCACACAGGCCGAGAGGCAACCAAAGGATAGGGTCAACAGGGCCAGCTAGGGTGCCTCGAAGGGCCAGCGCCGCTTTCAGGGTGAAGGCGCCGCTCTCGGCGGGAGCATGTTGGGTCCCACTCTCCCGTTCAGCTACATTTAGCACAACGCGGCGGCGCGCCGTTTCGATGAGAAAACTGTAGCTACCGTGTGGAATTCAAGAAATATGCTATTCTACTGAGACAGAGTGGTACCAGAGATTGTTTGAACAGCGAATAAGAGGTAGTTACTCTAAAGTATACTATCTTTCGCAGCTAATCTGCCGAGAAAGTCGGCGCCTTATGAACAGTCGGTGCACTCATGCGTGTTGGTTACCTCCTGTAGCCTTCTTTTTGCGCTGTTCTTACAACTTGCTTAGCATATTCCACTGCAGTCTCTTGACCAGGATACTGTACATTTCAATTACCTTCACAAAAATCAGGGTTACATATTTCGAGCCATGAAATCAATGCGAAAATTCGTGTTTTATATGAGGATGCAAAGATAAGTTGTGTACTATAACTCCGTCCCCAGCAAAAATTCTTCTGGAAAACAAACATTTTTCATGCCTTACGTCTCATCCTTTGGGGTTAAATGTTGGTCAGGCTGTCTGGTTTGACCTGCGATTGACAATTTTTTCGGCGCGCGCTGTCACGAGCATAGCCAAATAGCCGTTGCACTTTAATAGTAAGGCAGAACACCCGGGAACACAACAGTCCCTCATAATTTGGTCTCTGCTGCATCACACACACTACGAGCTCACTTCAAGCAAAGGGGCGTACCGTTCTCGCCTCGATTTTACAAGTTTGGTGCGTTCTCCGCCGCATTTCTTCTTCCGATTATAGGTGCCTTGTTGTCGTTACGCGTCGCGGCCTTTCTTCTCTCGTTTACAGCCGCCTCGGTACACATCGCACGTTCTGCACCACGCTGTCCGAAGTCGCATGTTTTGTCCACTAAACCACAAGCGCTTGCACTATAGGCCAAGGCCAACAAATCCAAGAACGTAGGCCAAGAAAGCTTTAAGGCGAGTGTTAAAACCTGCCAGGCTACATCAAAATTTGCCTAGCGGTTTCTTCGCAACCTGATCACAAAGGCGTTTCTCAATAAGGCAGCCGTATTATTTGCGCGCTCTAGCGGGTAAGTGTAAGTGAAGTTCTCGTCGCAGCATTTTGTTCAGTTCATTATTTGCTTTATCCTAATGTTACGAAAGCATTATTACCTCTCCCCTCTCTCTACTTCTTTGCGGCAGCTCACTACGAATATCCTGGCTCCAAACCTATCTTATGTGCGCCAGTAAGCAAAGAAGCCCTGGCTGCGTGATGCAAAAGAAAGGCGGCTTTTTCCCCCACTAATGGTTTATTTTCCTTCCTTTTCGTATCGCTTTTAAAAACCACAACTGGGGTTGTGGTTTTTGAAAAAGGTTTTCATTGCCGTCACGCAGCCACGTCAGTAAAATTCGTCACGCGTGTTTCTGGGCAATCCCATCCTACAGAATACTTTTGTAGCGGGAGCGAGTCTAGGCTACCAGTCGAGCATTTCGCGGTACACGCGAGAGGCAGTTCTGCACATGCGCCGTTACCACGGCAACAGGGGAGAGGAGTGGGTGCGGCCAATACCACCTAGACTAGCTCAAGGCCTCCGCACGCGTCCGTGACGTCATACACAGCAGATGTTCCTGGAAGTCAGCTTCACCCCACGAAGTTTTTCCGGTTGCCCGTCGGGCACCAATTTCTCAAAATACTGCGTGTTTTGTGCCAGCGTAATATTAGTATTTAACGGTTTCGGATTAGAATATGTATTCTTCAGGAACAGGCGGGAGCGCGAAATAATCGACGACTTCGCTATGATGTTGCTCCAGATAAGCAATGCGTCAGCTCCGCTTCGGTGCTGTTAGGGAGAACTGAATTAAACTACCTCAAGATAAGTAATCTTCGGCTGTTGTAAAGGCACGTGTTGTTCGTTTCTATTCTATTTTATTTCTTTCTTCATATCGCTCTTGTCAGTGCGGTGCGGTCTTCCCTCTTCGGCGCATGATTTGACGTTAACATGTGTATATATATTCATGTTTCTTCATAGAATAAACAGTTGCTAGAAAGCGCTTTGTCCTGTTTGTTCATCCCTTCTCGTATTTTTACAGCGCTTATCATCCCCTTCAAGAATGCATTCCCAACTAGCCCCAGTTGTAGCTCCTTTGACTTTTTTTTAATTCTTCCTAGTCAGTTGTCTTGCATCCATAAAATGATTACACTATTCACTTCCCACTCATAACCACTTCAGTAAAAATCGAACATTCCCCTATGCTTTCCTTGGTTGCATTGACTGTCAGCTTCCTTCATATGTTATTCTATACTACTTCACGTTGCACGGATGTTTCACAACAAACCAGCAAGATTTCTAAAAAAGTTGCAACGAATACAGTGAATAAAGAGTTTATTTAAGCACTTCACGCTCACACACACATACACAAAGAATATAGCTGTCACCAAGTTGTGTGATTTGGTGAGATGCGCACACAAGAATCCAGTACAATTTGTTCAGTGCCATACTGTATGAAACAGGAACAAACATACCAATTTGCATTTACATGTCCATCATACAGAAGGGAAAAAAATTTGGTACACAAGTTACCACTCACTACAGTTCTATCAAATGTTCTATAGCTGCAGTTGCTAAGTATGAAAAGAACATGTACAGATTATAAAATGCCTTAATACAAAGCTATCTTTATAATGTAATCAGGTGTGCAAAAAAGGTCCGCTATCTCAGAAACACTTGCCATTAAACGATACAGTCATCAATCCTCAACTCTTTAGAGTTTGCATTTTTCTCTGCCCCTTCGACACTATTGTGTTGTTTTTCGTTTTGCACAGATTATTTAACAGCGTGTTGGCAGCAGCACTCAAAATATGGTGCATGACTTTTTCTGGCGAATGACCAGAATCACACGTATCATGGTCTCCAGAATCGTGGAGAATGGTTGACACAAGAGAAACAAGGGCCTCCTCCTCATTTGGAAGAGCCAGAAATTTGGATGCATACTGCTCACCCCTCAATTTGTCAAGGACTATTTCTGTATAAAGTACAGCGTTCACTACGACATCTCGTGGAAACTTTAATCCTCCTCTTGTCATGCCTGAAATGAGCAGTGTGTCATCATGGTCCAAACTGGTGTTATCCAGGACGAGATTGTCCTTGCACGACATACATATGAGCTTTTTCAGTGTTGCATGGGCACAGTATCCCGCAACATATGTAACAGCGGGAATCATCGACGATTTTTTTGCTACATCAGCATTGGTCACTGCTATACTGAACTGTGCACAAAGTGATTCAACACTTATGACAGAGATCGGTTCTGCAATAATGTCAAGATCAGGCATGTCCAGTACTTTTTGAAACCTTAGCTTGTTCTCAGATTCATAAATCTGCCTGATCGAGACATGGTATTGGGCTCCGGATAGCTGGCGATACTTCCCGAATCTATCCTCAAGGCAATCTGTTTGAAATTTTCCAAGGAGCACATACCGAAATCCCAGCTCTTCCAGGCAGTATAAAGCGATCTCATGCAGAGCGTGGCTCGTGTGGCCAAAAGCCATGTGAGTTTCTTTCGTCAGGTGGCCAGCATCGTGTCTGAGGCTAGCCCAGTAGTCTAGCCACTCTGGTATTTTCCTCAAAAATTGAAGCTGTGGACATGTTGTTGACGCATTCGGAGACTGCATTTCATCACGCAGGCGTTCACCTTTTCATGGCGTCTTTACATTCACTATTCGCCACCATGTCAAAATGGTGTTTATGAAATCTGCTGTTCCTTTAGCATGGTGTACAGCGGAACATTGCAGTGCAGCTGCTGTCGATTCATTAAAAATCCTGAGAGCAAGCTTAACATTCTGGCGCTCCATAGTTGATGGGTTCAGTGCTTTCAGTGAGAGTGTTGGTGCCAGCTTTAAAAGGTTATTTTGCTCAGCGTCATGCAGATCACACAAGGATTTAAATAATGCCGTAAGAATAGGTGGCTTTTGGTCATTGCTGCTTGGATCAGGGCAATATATACACTTTCCACTGTTTCTCTGGTTTAGCCAATTGTTCCTAATTGACTTCAAAAGGTGCACAGGGTCCAAAATGAAAAGCAGTGGACGAGAGGAATCAGCTGGGTGTGTGTAAACTATACTGGCTTTGGGGGGGCTAGCAAAAAATGTCATGGCTTTCCGATTGATAGCATTGTTGTCTGAAACAACAGCTAGTACCTTAAATCCAAGTGACTCAAGGTCAGTAATGAGCTTGTGCAAAAATAGATGCAGTGCTTTTGCATCTATCTGTGCGACTGGCAAAATGTGAACAACATCCTTGTTGCTTGACAAAAGGCTTTGTAGCATGAACACATATGCTGTTTTAGCCGGATCGGAACTATTGGCTGCGGCACCTGTAACGAAGCCTGCTTTGTACTCAAAATAGGTTTCAAGATGGATCTCATCCATCATTAATGTCACAGTGCGCTCATGCTCGGCCATTGCTTGCAATACAGTTTTAGCATAGTTCAAGAAACAAGGATCTTGCTGTTCAAGTGCTGGATTCATGTGATATGACGAACACAGTCGTCGAATAGTGTCTGGGTGCGGCAGCTTAATTTTAAGCGAGCTTCTGATGAACCTGCATGCATGTGGAGAAATGGTATACAGCAGACCTGAAAACACGAGTACATCTGGTGGATATCGAGGCACATTTTTCAAAACAAGCTTGACTTGGCTTCGTACAAATTTCAGTACCTGTAAGTTCCATCCATGATGTTCTTGGAGCTCATAATCCTTGTTCACCTCATCCAGGGGCATTAGCACAGATGCGAGAAGCTGGTGTTCCTTTTCGCTGCCACTAGCACAACTCTGCAGCTTTTCAACAGACTGCAGCACTTTATCAAGCTCCCTTAAATCCTTCATTTGTGACGGCACACATTCGTCTCCAAGATTGTGGAGACGGGACCCTCCGAGAAACACCTGAACAGACAGGTCGGCTAAAACCACCACTGATGAACGCACTGCGGGAGCTTGGTCGAGGGAGAGCGCCAGGAACAAAACCTTTGCCTGCGTAGTGACCACAGTCCAAAAGTCAGAAGTCTTAAGCTTCCGAAGGGTAGAACACAGCTCCCCAAAACTGCAAATTTTGTTCCTGCGAGCTTCTTCCTCTTGAGCAGCAACAGAAAGCTCTATCGCTTTTCGCAGTGACGCTGCCTCGAGTCGGGCCTTCTTTTCTGCAGGAGCTTCTCGCGAAGATGGTGGCTGAGAGAGATTTCGGGCAGCCGGGAAACACACTCGGGACAGCAGCTGGCTTCAGGCGGACACGCTGCAGCGGAACTTCGATAACGTTTCCAGTGTTCTCGTCCGTGTACGTTGCAAACCTGACGAAGTCACTCGTTTGAAAGTGTTTTTCACACACCTAAAAACAAAGTAAAACCACAAGGCCATTAGGTTTGCACGACATGCTTACAAAATTCGGCAAGCGAAATAACTGGGAAATAAAACTCCGCAAGCGAAGTAATAAGAAAGTGAAGAAAAAGTCCCCTCTCCGAAGCAAGCCATAAAAAAAAATGTCGTGTGAAGCACAAAACAAAGGAAAAGGAGCAGCGCAGAAGCATGCAACCACAAGAGAAGAAAATACAAGACACGGCACAAAACGCGAAAACAGCGCTCGTGTCTTGTCCTTTCTTGCGTGTGTGCATGCTTTTGCGCTGCTCCTTTTCCTTGGTTCAAAATGCACTAACTAGGCTAAAAAGAAGTTTTACTGAAGCAAAAAGTTTAAGGCTAGCATCCTGAAAAACAGCACCAAAAGCGACGCTTACCACAGTGTGCTTGGTTGGCACAAAATCTTCGCGAGAAATAGCCTTTGTCCATGCTGCCCTTTGCGTCTTGTCGGCAGGAAACTTGTAGACGCGGACACTCGGACCACCATCATAATTTGATCTGAAGCCTGGGGCGCAGCAGCAGCCAGGCATTTCAGAACTGAGGCTACGCAGGTTCAAACACGCAAACGAAGCCTCTGCAGATGAAAAAGCTTGCACAGTTCATGAGCTCTTCCCTGAAAACGCGACACACTCACGTCAGCTAGGACCATGACCATGTGCGTACTGGTTGTCTCAGTGTTCCCAACCAACTTAGGATGCGGACTGGCATTAGCTTTCAAGCGCAAGTAGAGTTTGATATTAAACATTGTTAAAGCCGCAGTTGACAGCAAGGATGCAAGGCTTAACACGACATTTATTTTTGCAATATTTCAAACTATAAACTCGTTAATATAAGCGTGGCAAAAATAAGAAAAGAGCTTTCTTGAGTTTTAATTGAAGCGACAAGAAAATAGCCAAGTTCGAGCCAAGCCAGGATAATTCCAAATCCGATCGAGGGAACAGTTTTTCCGCTTAGTCAGTTTTCTCCCAGATGGCGCCACGTCAACCTGCTGCGCGCTGCATCTCTTAGCAGTGACGTAGACGCTTGGCGAGGAGGTCATGCGGGGGCCTTGTAAAGTTATCTAGGTGGTATTGGTGCGGCGCGCTTCGTCGCCGCCGTCGCCGCTCTTTCTTCTGAAGTCCCACCTTTATCCCTTTCCTTATGGCGCGGTTCAGGTGTCCACCGATATGTGAGACAGGTACTGCGCCATTTCATTTCCCCAAAAACCAATTTAACCTTGCGACTGCGGTCCGTGGTGTCAGTCTCCACGGCAGGCGTCGCATGGATCACACCTACCGTTCCGCTGAACGCCTCAAAGTGCACCGGCATTTCATGAAAATTTGGGTTTGGGGGAAAGGAAATGGCGCAGTATCTGTCTCACTGTATCGGCGGACAACTGAACCGCGCCATAAGGGAAGGGATAAAGGAGGGACTGAGAGAAGAAAGGAAGAAAGAGGTACCGTAGTGGAGAGCTCCGAAATAATTTCGACCACCTGGGGATCTTTGACGTGCACTGACATCGCACAGCGCACGGGCGCCTTAGCGTTTCGCCTCCATCAAAACGCAGCCGCTGTGGTCAGATTTGAACCTGGGTACTCCGGATCCTGGACCGGAAGGATTGACCTTGTGTATCTAAGACAAAGCAACCAGTCTAAATACTGTGTAGGCAGCATTGAGACAACTGCGTGTTACTTTACCGATCATCGGCAGTGTTTATCTCTGTCAGAACAATCGAATAAATAATGTGTCTCACCGAATACTTCTTCAATGCTTAACATATTAGTCACAGCAACAAACTAGACAACATGCGTAACCAGCGAAGAACTACAGCTCTCGCTACGTATATCCTGGCATAGCTGAGATAAGCCGCTGTCAATTTTTTTTTGCCTCTTTCGATGACAGCAGCAGCAGGGATGAAACCTTGTCATTCGACTTCACTACCCAGCGTCTTCCTGCGTGCTTTGCCTCAAACGTGGTTTTACAACTAGCTCAGACTAATTCCTTAATGAGAGATCTGTTGCCTTCCCCGACGTCTATGGAGTGAGACAGCAAGCAAGCATCTCTTAGCAACTGTTGGAGACGGTTCCAAAGAAGCGAGTAAGGGGTTCGATCACGACCGCGGTGGCCGCGTTTCGATGGAGGCGAAACGCAAAAGCGCCCGTGTGCTGTGCGATGACAGTGCACGTTAAAGATCCCCACGTGGTTGAAATTATTCCGGAGCCCTCCACTACAGCACCTCTTCCTTTATTCTTTCATTCAATCCTTTATCCCTTTCCTTACTTCGCGGTCCAGGTGTCCAACGATATCAGACAGATACTCCGCAATTTCTTTCCCCCAAAACGAATTATTGTATTAATATTATTATTATTATTTCCTGTGTTCCCCCCCCTTCTCTTTCTTAGTTTACCCTGGCAGGGACAATGGGATTGAAAATAAGTAGTTATCAGGGGCTGATTTTCTGAGGTCTCTTTGTGAATCAGTATCTTTTGACGATTTTTTTTCATGGTTTGAAAGTAAGAATAAATTGTTAAGTTAAATTTATCCTAGAATAAAGCGACTTAGTCACTACGAATTAGGAAGACGTCGTCGCATCGCCTATCAGCCTACGTGTAGTCAACATCATTCAAAAGGAAACGCAAAGAACTGAATTATTTTTTCGCGACTCAAGACACTAAGGGCTCTGTCACACTAGCCCGACACGCCGCCGACGCTGACCCGACAAAGACACCAAAGATAGGCCAACCCGGTCGGCAGGCCTTGTCTGTGGCAGACCAAGCTGTCACACTAGGCCGACAACGGCACCAACGCGTCCGAGGACCAGATGTCTTCGCAGTGTGACATGCTTTGACGCCCGCGACTGCGACAAAATTAGTCTGCGGACCGTGTCGTCGCGAGATCGGTCGCCGAGCAAAAACATTCACCAGACACGAACACGATTCCGCTATAGTACTCTTTGTTTACGTTCATAACAAGCTCTGAGATAGATGAATGTCCAAAAACGTATCATTACTGAGGATCGTTGGCCAATGACAAGGGGCTGGTTGAAGTGATAACTACGATACAAGCAAATTTCATCCTATAGCCGCCTGCTGCTGCTGCTGCTTCGTGCGGCTCGCCTCACGTCTGCTAGATCCGCTGCTGAAGCCGTTGCGGAAATCGAGCATACCTTTACTTCATTATGGGACAGGTTGGCAGTAAAGGGGTGTCTAGAGAAGTTCCTTTATTACTGCGCTGGCTAGTTCCAAAGCGCCCTAAGCTGCGGCATCGATGAGAAACCAGCTAGGCTTAGCGACGAGTACGACAGCCGGGAAGCAGCCCAGTTCGTCGCCCTGGCGCTCCCGCAGGCGGCGTCGTTGCCGAAAGCGCAGCTGTTGCGCAGTCATGCTGTCGTTGCTCGAGTATAGCAGGCGGCCTTTCTGATAGCATGGCTGTTTTGTCTTTTTTGGTGCGAACGTGAAGTAAACCGAGCCTGCTCGCCGGCAGGCCAGCCTGGATCCGGTCCGCCGCTGTAATAAAAATCAGCTTAAGATTGTTTTTGACGTAAGCAATAAACGCTGAGACAGAAAAATGTGACAAATGTATCATTTCTGAGGATCCCTGATCAACACCGAGTTGCTGATAAAGGTAACAACTTTGATACGAGGAAGATTTCTCGCCAGAATCGCCTCGCAAGCTGCCGCTGGCCCGCCGTTGTGGTCCGGCTCGCCTGTCGCCCGCAGCGGTCCGCTAGCTCCGCAGCCGAAGGTGTCGCGGAAGTTGACCATAATTTTAGTTTATGGTGCAATTATACTGTTAACAGCAAAGCGAAATTAACAGATATAGCACAGGCAACTTGCGAAGCGGCGTCCGCTGCTCCAGGCAGCAGCGCAGTTCGTCGCCTGGCGGGACCGCGGTGCCGTTGCACAAAGCTCGCTACTAGCGCAAGCATGCTTTGTCGCTGCTCGTTTATAGCAGGTGGTCTTTCTGATAATATGGCTATTTTCTCTTTTATGGTGCGAACTTCAACACCAAGCCAAGCAGTAATCAGACCACTGCGGGTGGCAAAGCGTACGCTTTGCGCTCGAGTGTTTGAGTCGAGCGCCGCAACGATGCTTGCTGCTCTGTGTGTCCCTGCTTGCAGTGGGGCTGCAATTCGCAAGCAGCGACCGGTGCAGCGCGCCGGCCGAGTTTTCGCACATGGGTCGCCTAATTTTTACTTGTCGCGAGTGTCACACTGCGAAGTACTTCTTAACTGCACCTCTGAAAACCGCGAAGTGCTCTGTTCTCCATGGCGTCGTGGGTATAGCAGTGGCACGGCCGCTCAATGACAACGCACTTGGTGCGGCCCGTCGCGTCGCACCGATTCTGCTGGGCGAGAGCGTGACGCGAGAGTTTACAGTTTCCGTCGTCGGGGCGCAACTGCTCCGGGACACTTTGCAGTGGGGAGAGCGCCCGAGCGCCGCAGAACCAGTGGGTCTCACGTGTCGCAGCGTGTTTCTTTTCGATTCACGACTGCTGTATTGTACGTGCGCACGTGTGTGTTCGTGTACGGTGTAAACAAATGTTTTAGCACATGCAGTGCCATGCCGCGCAACTGCTGTGTGCCGCTGTGCAGCACCAACGCAAGGAAAGATCCGACGATCCGATATCATGAATTTCCGTGCGATCCTCAGCGGCGAGCAGCATGGTTGAAGAACATTTCCCGGGAGGGCACGGGTGGAAGAGGCACCAAGTGGGAGCCGAGTGATAAATCGCTGGTATGCTCACTGCACTTTACGGACGCGGACTACAAGAAAGAAACGAAACTGAAGATTCTACTTCCGACAACGGTTCCGACTGTGTTTCCGAACTACCCAAATTACATGTAAAAAGAAAGTGAACAAAGAAGAAAGAAGAGGCCACGAATTGACTGCTCTGCTGACTGCACGGCTAAATAAACAGAGCCCAAATATGAGTGGAAATGAACTTTTTGCAGAGGCATGCACAGGAGTTTCTAGTGAAAGTGCCTTGTTAGTCAAGAATGTACACCAGCTCACATTAAAAGCCGGCTGAGGTAATTCTGCGCTGGTTGATGAAGCTTGTCAGACAACATTCGATATTGCGAGAGTGATAGATGATGCAAAGAAGATTGAGCGCAGGCTGAAAATGAAAATAGCTCGTCAGTGTAAAGCACTACAAAAGCTGCAAGCCGAGCACTATAAATTAAAAGAACGTTTGCAATGGTACGAAGTAAACAAGGAGATTAAAGATTTCAAGAAGGTAATCAAATCATCCGAAGCCGAGGACAAAACAGCTTTCTTCATCAAAAATCAGGTTTCTAATTGCTGCAAGCAAAAATCAGTGTACAATGAACCTGTCTTGAGAGAGTGTGTGTTATGGAAAGCGTGGTCAAGCAAGGGCTATGAGCATGTTCGCTCGAGAAGCCTTTTCAAGCTACCGTGTTGTAGCACACTACAGAAATATGTGGGTCATTCAACAGCAGAAGTTGGAGTCACATCCCTCATCAGAGAACGTCTTCGTGTTGAGTACGAAAGCCTGAGTGTGCCGCAAGAGGCTTTCTGTTCACTCATCATCGATGAAATGGCGATTGCACAAAAAGTAATCTATGAACGGGATGTTGACAAGGTTTTTGGCCTCGTAGTCGTCGGCTCTACAGAGCATGCTACAACAGTCCCTCAGGTGGCAAATCGCCTGCTGTGCTTTGTTTTGAGAGGGTTGTCGACACCTTACGTTATACCAGTCGGCTATTTTTTCACCCGCTGCCTGAAAAATGACAAGCTTCATTCTATGACTATGGAAGTAATGAAAACAGTGGAAGAACTTGGTTTTCGTGTGGCTATAATTGTGACGGACAACCATCAAACTAATGTTGCCCTATTCAAACGCCTTTCAGAGGATGGTGCACTTGCCCACGCTGTACCTCACCCTCTTAGGGAAGGTGATCCACTCTTCTTGTTTTTTGATCCAAACAATTTAATCAAGAATCTCCGCAACAACATCCTAGAAAGGGAAATGGTAGATGAAGGGCAAGCCATTCGAGGTGGATTCTACCTAAGGAAATTTTTGAAATTCAAACTCAACTCCTCGTTAAGCCCGTAAGGTTCCTTACACGGGCTCATGTTGAACCACACAACCTCGAAAAAATGAAAGTGCGCAGGGCCGTGCAAATATTTTCTCTGCGTGTCATTGCCACTCTCCAGTACCTTCAAGAAAACTCACAGTGCCACCCGGATGCGTCTGAATTCCAAGACTGCTCTGCAACAATCACCTTTATGAGGATGACAGTAAAGTGGTACGCTCTACACAACATCGCTTCAGTGAAGCCATGGAAACAGCAGGAAGAATCATTCACTGTATCTGACGACGAAAGACTGTCTTGGTTAGAGTTGGTCTTCATGTGCTATGTTGAGGACATTCAGATACAAGGCGGCAGGTCCAAACGAAAACTAACCAAGGAGACATACGAAGCTACGCTCTTGACAACAAGATCAACAGTGGCACTAATTGAGTACCTCCTGGATCACGTCAAGTAAGTGTCTTCTCAGTGGAGTCTTTCACGCCCATACTATTGCATTTCATTTAACTGAATCTCTTGTATTTCAGCTTCCGCTATGTCCTTACACAAGCTCTTAACAGCGATCCTGTGGAA
>NC_135497.1:70977367-70997367 GCF_052857255.1 Amblyomma americanum | reverse complement strand
TTTCCTAGACTATGCTAAAGCCTTTGACCGCGTTCCACACTGTCGTTTAATAGCGAAACTCTCATCATTGCGCCTCGATTCATTAACAATTTCTTGGATAAGAAACTTTTTATCATTTCGAAAACAATTCACTTCTATTGATAACCATTCATCCCATTTAATTGATGTAACATCAGGCGTACCGCAAGGTAGTGTAATAGGCCCGTTACTTTTTCTGATTTACATCAATGACCTCCCATTAGGCATTACCTCAACACTCAGAATGTTTGCAGACGATTGCGTTATTTATCGCAAAATCCGCTCCTTTAATGACCACATCGCCCTTCAAGAAGATCTACATCGCATTAATAACTGCTGCTCATCATGGCTAATGTCCCTTAACACTGATAAATGCCAGTTAATGACATTTACCCGTAAACGGTCTAATTACCTTTTCACTTACTCGCTTAACAACAGTCCAGTCACTCTTGCGTCATCGTACAAGTACCTTGGCGTTCACTTTTTATCTAATCTCTCATGGAAAACCCACATAGAAAAAATTGCTGCCAAAGCTAGCCGTACATTAGGTTATTTAAAGCGTAACCTCAGAGGTGCGTCTTCTTCCACACGCCAGCTCGCATATCAGACATTCGTCCGCCCTCAAATTGAATACGCATCTTCCATTTGGTCACCTCACCAACAGTACCTCATTAATTCCCTAGAGCGCGTACAAAATCGTGCCGCTCGCTTCATTTCTCGCAACTATTGCCGACATTCCAGTATAACTAACATTAAGGCTTCGTTATCCCTTCCATCCTTAGAATCTCGCAGAACAATAGCACTTATCAGCCTCTTCCATAAAATTGTTTACAGCCATCATTCCTTCACACTACCCCTTACAAAATCGGCCCGCACATCTCACCGATTGCATAATCACCTCAGTTTTAAGCGCCTTTCGGGAAGGACCACTGCATTCAACTCATCAGCCCTGCCCCGTGCAATCATTTATTGGAATAGTCTTCCTGATAACATTGTTCACATCTCAGATCATGTTATTTTCAAAGAAAAAATAAGTAGCATTTTCTTCTGAAGTGTGTTCTGTAGTGCGTTTTTCAATTTAGTTTTTCAATTTAGTTCTATTTTCTGGTTGGTTGCTTGTTCTTTGTATAACGATGTTAAAATAACCATGTTCTACTTGCTTCTTTTTCCCACCCCAGTTATGTAACCCCCCTCACATAATACTCCAGTCGGAGCCCGTGAGGTATTTGAATAAAAAAAAAAATAAAAGGCAGGGAGACACTCTCGCCAATGCTATTCACCGCCGGTTTACAGGAGGTGTTACGAAGCCTTAATTGGGAACAGTAGGGAATAAGAGTTAATGGAGAATACCTAAATAATCTGCGATTCGCTGATGACAATGCCTTGGTGAGTCACTCAGGAGGTGAACAGAAAATCAGGATCAATGAGTTACACAGGCAGAGCAGAACGCTGGATCTAAAATTTAACATTCGGAGAACCAAAGTAATGTTCAACAGTCTAGCCAGGGAACAGTAGTTCACACTTTGCAGCAAGGGGCTGAAAGTGATAAATAAATACGTTTACTTAGGGCAGGTAGTGACAGCTGATCCGGATCATAAGAGTGAAATAACTAGGGTAAAAATGGGCTTGAGCGCATATATATGGTAGTTTCTCTCTGATCATGAATAGCAGTTTACCAACAGCCCTCAAGAAAAAAGTGTACAACAGCTGAATCTTACCAGTACTCACCTACGGGGCAGAAACGTGGAGGCTTACGAAAATGTTTCAGCTTAAGTTAAAGACAACGCAGCGAGCCATGGAAAGAAAAATGGTAGGTGTAACGTTAAGACACCGGTAGCGGGCAGAGTGGGTGAAGGAACAAACGTGGCTTAATGATATTCTAGTCGAAATCAAGGGGAAGATATGGTCTTGGGCAGGGTTTGTAATAGGAATGCAAGATAACCGCTGGTGGTTAAGGGCAATGGAGTGGATGCGAATGCAAGGCAAGTGCTGCGGGGGTGGCTGAAAGTTTGGAGGGCGGATGAGATCAAAAAGTTTGCCAGGATACTGTGGTCGCAGCTGGCTCAAGAGAGGGTTAATTGGTGAGAAGCGGGCGAGGCCTTTACCCTGCAGTGGCCATGGTCAGGTTGATGATGATGATGAGGCGGAAAGACGGGTTCAGGCAATAGTGGCGGAAGTAAGATGGAAAAACAGCATTTCTTTTGCAACTGACTTGCAAAGGAACTGCATCGCAAATAGCTCGGCCTCTTTATACTTACCTTTCTGCCACTTGCCTGGCCTAGACTTTTCCACGCTTGTACTGTGTATCTCACGACCACGTATCCTTACTTCAATTCAGTAATGCGCCACCAGAATCCTCGTGTTATTTTATTCGCATATTTCAGACATTTATTACATATCTAAGACAAACGGTCGTATTTTAACCGATACCTGCAACAGATCTCAAGTAAAGAACCACTAACAGCCCGTAATTAGTTTGTCCTTTTCACACAACGGTTCCAATGGCCGCTCAATATCAATCTGTATGAGCAGTAATAGTATTTGAGGATTAAAGCGTAACTGGCGACCTCAGCCTGCTTCAACAGATTAGTGATGAGTGACGTAACCCTCTACAGCACGGATAAGATTATACTCAGACGTAACCTTCGTTACCTTCGTTTGTTGTAACGTAGGTGCCAACGGGCCAATTTTTGGTGAGAAAAGTGGTTATGAATGTCACTGGATGGCTCTGGCGAATTTTTGAAGCGAAAGCTTCACTGCGCTAGGTTTTAAAGAGGGCAGCATCAGTGCAGTCACGTGACAGACGTCACGTGGTGTCACGTGGCAGGTCATGTGACCAACTGACGTCATCACAATCTGCCCACCGTGGCAGGTGGCAACTGCCCCATCAGACTGCCCCATCTGCAGTACTGTGCCATGCAAACCATGCCCGGCTTAACCAAAGTTTAAACTACAGCTAATTTCTTGGAACGGGTCAATCCCCAAGCATTCCTGACTAAGCTCAAATGCAGCAGACAACGCCTCGTACCTTTTTCTGATGCAGCTATCGAGCGTCTCATAGATACACTGTATTGTTATCACTACATGCTTATCTGTATTGTATCGTCATCACTACTAGACTATATTGTCATCACTACACCAATCCGGAGTCACTATGGCGAGTGCTCTCACCTTCCTCCTCGTGCGATCGTCGTGTGCATGGCGTCTCTTTTTCCTCATTTGTGCTGCCTTCTCCGGGAGCCACACCCTGGACTGTAGAAAATCCAGTACGGGATGTTCCCGGTACGTCACTGCTAGAGCTGTTCGGGGCGCCCTGTGATGCCTGAAATATTTGCACCTGCAAAGGAACGTCAGAAAATTATCGAATTCTGTTTTCTTCCAAGGTACATAGATACCGATTGCTGAAAGCTCAACGCGAACAGTGTGGTGCAGTGTATTGCAGGCCCAGAACAACAAGGACATTTTGCACATTTGTTTTTCTAAGCGTTACTTTCTGAGTGTTGCTCGGAGTTTTCCGAGGAAGCTAATATTTCCTCACATAATCCAGCAGGCGATTTTTCACAGGTGCCTTTGGCCAAAATTTAAAATGAATGCAGAGAGGAATAACTGGTCCCACTTGCTATGAAGTGTTCGAATTCGGTATAAGCGTTATCCTCGTAAATCGTAAGTTACACACGCGTTACTAAGCACGCTGTTTTATATAACAGCGCTGTGAAAGTGTATCGGTGACTACACGGAGACCGCTATCCTGAAGACCTCTTACTCTTTGGACAATCAGCTTAAAATTATCAGCGCTACGAGTCGAAGTCACCTTAGACGGTGCGAACGAAAGGTAATCCACAAAACGAGAGTGGGATGAGAACGGCGTACAACGCTTTTCAATGATCAAAATATACTCTCAGGCTTTTGCATGCCCAGCAATTTTGCTCAAATGTTTCGAATATTCAAATAATGTAACCTGCTGTTACGCAAATATTTGAGGTAATCTACTCTTACAAAGCACGGCAAGATCTTTCTTCTAAAGTTTATCCATCGCTCGCAACGCAGCAGTTAAGAGTACCATAGAAAACCGATGGGCAACGTTTTGGACGATCGCAACAAACGGTCAAAGCGAGATCTGCAGGCATATTGACTGCAATAGCGAAATCTTACACTATATGGAAAAACTGATCTCAAATAACCTATTTCGTTGAAAAATGCTTTTGTGTAGGATTTTTGGGCTGGATTCACATTTAGCCAAGCAGCTGCAAAAGCATGTAGTGACGTTGTAGCCCTGACTGCCATTTATGGACGTTTTCTGGGCGAAGTGGAACGTGCTCGCCTTGATCGCTTAAGAAGCGATCCCTTTCGCCCGGAAACACCCGCTCTTCACATAACGTGCGCATTTCGATCGACCAGACCAATAGAACAACAATATTTGCAGCGTTTGTGTCGTGTGTGTGTTGTCGTCTTGCGCCGCTTTTAGCGCTTAGGTTCGCGTAACAATCTACAGCCAGCAGGAAATTCCCCCAAATTTAATTGATGATCTGATCCGTAGACATCACAACTTTTCGAGCACAGATGGTCACTCGCATGTCTTCCACCCTCCCTCTAATGAAACCTGGACAAGACGCGTTCGCATTTCCATTAAGGCAAAATGAAAAGTGCGCCTATACTCAAGTTTTCGTACTGCACGAAAGGCAAATTGGTCACTGTATATCCATCGTGACGCTTCAATGACGGCTGCGCAGTGTTTGCAGAAAAATAAACTATTAACCTCTGGACGCATTCAAGTTTGTAAGAGCAGTGCATGGATTTCCATAACGGAGTGGAATGTGGCCGTTACCTGTCTGGCCTTCGGTCCGCCAATTGGCGGCAATTCTTCGCCTGTAACGTAGAGTCCTGGAACAGAGTAACAATGCAGATGAGTCCGGAGCATTGCAGACAGTCGACTCTCTTAACAAGATGTGGAATGTTTCTGCCTGCGCAATAAACTTATCGCCCGCCACGCAGTGTCTCGCTTCAACTGCGCCCGGCCTCGGCCAGGCCAACTTTTTTTACAATGGCCAAAGGGGCTTTAGAAGAAAAAAGGTCAAAACCCGGTGGCCAGTACGTTTATGTTAGAAATTTCTTCAGTGGGCATTTTGTTGTCTAAGCTACTACTATTTCGGACGCATCAAGGGAAGTGCTAGACGTGCTAGAAACGCAGGGTTTCTCGGTATTAGAGAAAAAGCTGACATCTACCATGGAAAGGCGCAGAAATGCCGGAAGCATGAGTTTTCATATTTGGCTTTGCTATTGTTAGGCATGGAATCAGCTGAAACAATAAGACCTTTTTCACGGCAGAACCTCGAAGAAGTGCTGTCAAAGGTTCCACAAGAGTCTGACACCTAAATGGCACTTGCCTTAAATTAATCGAAGAAGTGAAAAATCGCACATTCGCAATAAATATTCTGCATACAGCGGGCAGCATTTCGGCAAAGCCTCCACATGTATACCGCATCCGAGGCAGAATACATGTTTTCGGCCGAACACTATCAAGGCAGATAAGAAGCCTCGTCTTCTCACATTCCCTACGTGAATGAAGCACTGTTCAAGAAACTCACGCAGACAGTGGAGTGAATTCTCAATGAGGAACTCACAGTGAGGAACTCTAGAGTGCCATGTATGAAACATGGCGTCTCCAATTTGAGCTCAAGTCCTTCGCTTTCGTGTGCATTTTCATGAAGATGTACATTCAGTATCGCTTGCAAACGAAACACAAATTTGTTCTTTCAAAGCGGCTCATAAGGGCAAGAGTCTGCTTTCCCTGTTTAAAAAGCAGCGTTTTAAATTAACCTGCCCGACTTGCCGAGAGCGTGCAATACAATCAATGCGCGCTCTTTGATCCTATGCTTGGCGCAGCTCTTTTGACAGGACTAGCTGTACCCGCCCCTAGATTCATTGGGGTCATTTTTCGGACAACAGCCCGCCAACGGTGTCGCGGTCAACATCGACTTGCGCAACCTAGTCATCAAAAGCAGAACAAAAAAAGTAAATATCGCGGACATAGAACCTACAACGCATTTGCATGTCCCGTTTTTCACTGCACGCATGGTGGCGTAAGGAACACTTTTTTTCTTGGCGCTGTTTCGAAGGGGAAACGTGAGAGGCCTTTTCGGGATACGCCTGGTCAAGGTACTTCGGTATCTCCACCTCAACGCGAACCGCAAGGTTACTCCGCGAGGGCATCATTGTTTCGAAGTTGTCACGCTGTCGACAATCTGAACTACGGATTCACCTGTTATGGAGTGTGCGAGATACTTGAAGGTTGCGGTTCCCGCAGCCGAACCTGGCAGGTTTAATTCACGCCACAGGTAACCTCCGTTGCTTTGTGTTAAGCGCACCTTCGATCTCCCGCGCTATACCGTTGGGAACTTTCGTTAAAAGAAGTTCATCGGAAGTATCCTACCGCGGCTAATGCTGTGATTGAAGCAGCCAAATTCCACGCACACGCACACACTGACATCCCTTCAGTGACATCTGAGGAAGCTTTGTACTGGTATTGCATGCGCAGAAAGATATGCGAAAAAAAAACAGCAGGCACCGGAATGGGTCACATTCTATAGGTAATGATGGATAGGTAGGACGTGGTATCGGTTCCAACGACTGTTACCGCTTATTCCAGTTTTTATCATCTTTAACAAGAGCAAATCCTCACGTCATTCGTGCACCTTAAAAAACGCCGTTCGGTTCCAGCGAGCATCCACACAACTAGCCGCTTGACTCAGGTCGGGCTGTCGGCTCACTGTACGCTCGTTGCTTATCTGCCACTTTTGCGCCGGGACATGCATTAGAGCGTCCCGGCCAACTTAGTGCGGGTTCCTCACGACAGCTTTGACCGAACAAATGAAGGTATTTCCCAACAACGACAGAAAGAACGGTCCGAGAGGACAGCCGCAGCCCCGCATGCACTCCTTCTTGCAATGACTGCCGTCTGAATAACAGCTAGTATTCAATTCTTAACGCGCGCATCTCTTCTAGTCCAAAAAAATGTTGGTGGTTTAGTTCTGGTTAACCCTGGTCGAAAGCGAAAAGTTCCATCTCCATGGTTACCTTTGTGGTAGAGGAACTGGCGGTCTCTACGGCAGGCGCCGCATCGCACACACCTAGCTTTAGGCTAAACGCATAAAAGTTCACCGGTGTTTTATGCAGAACACAATTTGATGCCCAGCGCCTGACATTCCAGCCGACGC
Organism: Amblyomma americanum; assembly: GCF_052857255.1. Lineage (NCBI taxonomy): Eukaryota > Metazoa > Arthropoda > Arachnida > Ixodida > Ixodidae > Amblyomma > Amblyomma americanum. The sequence continues at coordinate 70,990,135 of NC_135497.1, read as the reverse complement.
TTTCCGGCCGCGCTCGGGCAAGGCGTCTGACGTCATGCAGAGAGTAAGCAGCACACCTTGGAAGCCTCCTTTCCTCCTCTCCGCAATGGTGTGACGGAGCCACTTCTGCTGCTCTCCATGGCAGGAGTCGCATCGATCACACCTAGCGTTCAGCCTAACGCATCAAAGTGCACGAGCGTTTTATGCAGAACCCACATTCATGATCTGCGCATGCGATGCGGGCAGACGCTTTCCCGCTTCCCCGCTTGACCGAAGGTCAAGGTCAAAGGTCAAAGTCGAGATAGATGGTGTAACAACAGCTGCTGCCGCTGCTGTAGCTGACGTCATGTGTCGAACCTGACTACCACCAGTTATGCTCATGGGTTGACCTCAAGCTACATTCAAGGTCAAACTTGCTGCCCCGCTGAACTCTAGCTACTTTCAAGGTCAAGCGTGCGGCCCAGCTGATGTCTAGAAAAGCTGGCGCAGTGAAGCTTTTCGCTTCAAAAATAAAAAAAATCACACAGATACTCACCTTCCTCGAATCGCCATACTTCTTGCGAGGCTGGTTCCACTGCAGGATACGGTGTTCCGTTCCCAGGGTGCGCATGCGGGACCACAGATGCAACGGATGAAACGGCAGGCCCTCTTCCACTCCGGTTCCCCGCTGCAGCTCCGGGCAGCTGAAATTCATGGGTGTGCATAGAATGGGGGCGAAGGTATTGCCCCAGCTGAAAGCTGGTCGCGTACAAAGCGGCACGGCGCCATAAGAGGAGTAAGTTTAGCATCGCAAACAAAGGTCCAGAAAGTTATCTGACCGCGTGCGTGTTCCCAAGCTTTCCGGAGCACACGGGTTAAGACCCCTAAGTACCAATGATATCCGAGTTGGAGCGTCGCACTAGGCCTTTAGGCCCTTCTGAATTCAGGGAGCGAGATAGAATTGCGTGCAGGCTCTTGGTGCTTTGAAATGATGAACAAGAATGCTGTTTCCACCGTCTAAAACAAGCTGGCACTAGGAACGGAGTAAAAAGCTTGAAAGCATCATTTGCCTCCCGCAAATCACGCTTAAAATATTCTACACGCATCCAAGGTTAATTGTATTTTTAAGGGGAGGTGGTAAGTTCCGTGAATTGCCACTAGCTTTCTCCCCTGAACATCTGTCTTCATACCATACATAGCGGAAATGTTCCGGTAGCTGGGAAACAATCAGATATATTATTCCCGCTTCATTCAGTTCAAGTTTCTTTCTCAATAACATTGTCGTTTTTTTATGTGTTGAGGGAATCGCGATGTCAGATCAACGGGAAATTTAAAAACCGAGTATTTGCTGATCGATAACGTTCGGTGCCAAAGAGAGCACCCCGGTTCCTCCATCGCCGTCCAGGATGTCCCAACACCCCCCGCAACCATACTTTAACCAGATACATATCCTTTACTCTCATCCTGCAGCAATCCAATCCATTTAATCCGCATTCCCCACCCCCATTCTAGCGCGCCTGGCTGACATCGGACCACCGCACGGACAAGCTGGCCTTGGTGACTCTGGCGCAGTATGTACTCGACGCTTAGTGCTTTCTTTAAAGCTTTGTCTTCCTCCCTGCCCACAAAAAGTGTATGGCGCTACATAGCATATTGTCGCAACACACTTGTGTTATGGCACTTCCTAACGTCTCTTCCTAATGTTTCCATTGAACTTGTATGCTTGATTTCGGTGGAACATGAACAGTGTAAATAACCACTAATAGAGATCAAATGCAAGAATGTACGATCAATCAAATTATGAAAAAAGATTGACTAACAGAGTGCCAACACAGTAGGATACATCGAAGAAAAAAAATAGTGTCAGAGAATAACGGATATTTCAGCAAATATACAGCGTTGATAACACGCAGTAAGTCATAACCACGCCTTGATTGAGGTGTACTTTCCCTCGCATTCGCATATTGAAGTCGCCAATCCAGAGATCGGATATTCTCAAAAACACTCCCTCCCTCCTAATCTGCGGGTCCCACACAGCTCAGGCTCAGGGGCCCACACAGCTTAATCCGATGAACGCGCTGTCCATCGCTGTCACTCTGGCACCATACAAGAAGCTGGCCTTTAACTTCAAACACTCGGGTTCCGCACATTTTGCAGGAATTTTTTTTTTCTGGAAGTCATTCATTCTATGCACAGTCATCGAATAGAACCATTTGCCATCAAATATAGGTACGGAATAAGACACAACTAAATTTGAAGAGCTAACCCGTGATTCGAATGACAAGTAACTTAACCCACAGTCCTAAATGTGTCACCCTTTCTTTCTTACATTTGTTTTTATCCGAAGATGCGGCTGTTGCGATGATTCATTAAGCGCCCCAAAATTTTGTTCCCATGCATTTGTTTAACTTTAGTGATTTACCTGTACTTATCATTTCATTGTGTAGTGATAATACTAGCGTTGTAAAATTTGTTCGCACAATTAGGTAGAATATTGGGCGTATATTTTTGTATAGTTATCCTTGTTCATTTTTGTGTGCTTTTTTTCAGCATTATGTTGTGACTAATATTTAGTTTTTTACCGCCCCCGCCTCTTATGTAGTACCCTCGAAAGAGACATTTGAATTGTATTTTGAATCAATAAATAAACACACGTTAATGTCACTGTGGGACAGTCGTGGCGGTGCCGACATGCTGAGTGGACGTTCTGGGCATCATGTCCTGTGCCGGGCCACGGCTGTCGCATTTCAATGAATGCAATGTACGACCTGAAGGTTCTTGAAATTTCTGTGCCTGACAACTACCCCGAGTGACTGCTGTAAATAGGGATTCCCCTTTATAACGTGGCTAACAGGTCACACCGCTCTTTTTCGATGCAAAAGTTATTCGGCACGAACAACTGTCATTGACTGTTAACTTTGCACGTGACAAGCAGAAGGCAATGGGAGTGCTTGTGGGCGATGCAAGGTCCGTACCTGAAAGGGCTTGAGGTCCTCGATGACCCAGCCAGATGAATCATGCGCCTCTGAAAAAAAAAATGTGCACAGTTATGAAAGCAGGCGGCACATTTTTCTAACAAGCGAAATTTGCAGAACAAACGAGTCAAGCAATTCCCAGCCAACCCAATCGAGTGCTGTACAAAGTCAGCTCCTCCGCCTTGGTATTCATGGCAACACAGGTGGCGTAAATAAAGAAGACAAATATTGAGCACTTCTCACGTATCAAGTAAAAGCCTTTCAATTGCATAACTAAGGCCGAAGGGATGGCATCCAATACAGTCTGGCCTGAAATTCTGGAGGTGAGAAGTAGTACCCAGCGTGTTCATAGGCTCTTTGAGATAGAATTATTCTTTTAGGCTCTCAGCGACGAAATTGGCGGACGTCTGAATCCATTTGTAGGCTAATAAACTTAGATCAGTGAATGAACTCTTATATATTGACTCTTAGGCTGCTGTTTGCATTTAGTGAATTGGAGTGATCCATCAAAGCATCTTATATCAATCACCAGGTGTGCAAAAATGTAAAACTGCCCTTAGTACAGTGGCTCGAGTAATTTCGCTGCTCAGACGTATCTAAGGGACGCGTAAGCAGAGCGCAGCCACGTCTACCTCTCTCCACCCCTGCCAGAGCAGTGCCTCGCATAGCGCCACTCGAACCAGAGGGAAAGCGCGAAAGGAGCGTGATGCGTCCGCTCTGACCTACGTCACTTCGTGGGAGTGACTATGCGGGATCCGCAGCCGCCCAGCGCCCCTTGGATCCGTCTGCAGGGCCGAAATTCCAAGCGTCGTAGAGCCAAGAGCAATTACATCTTTACACATCTACTAACCAGCACCAGCTGCCCTGATGGTCCGCTACAATTCTCTAATTGCTACCAAGCGCCAAACAGTTAAAATTTAATGTCAATTAGCAATTTTTAGTCAGATATTGTAAAGGCAACTTCTATCACAACCGCTTTGGCGTCCATAAATGCCGTCGCCATGATCGCGAAAGAATCATGAATTTACCTAAAAATGGCTGTTTTTTAAAGTCACTTATCTTCTCGTAAACACCCTGTACTTGTTTGCTGTTCTGAGTGGTTCCAAGGAAGCTTAATGCCTCATTAGGCCTAGAAGCGCAGTGGTCGAGTGCGTATGTAAACAAGAGCGCACAGTGGCAGCTTGCATTTTGATGCCAGTGCAACGTTAGCCATAATGAACGCCATCACCAGTTGTTACGGAAAGCGCAGATGCGTTTTGTGCGTGCGTCTTTGGGTTGTCCTCCCCGCCACCGTGAGTAGACAACGCCCAGACAGGCTGTGCAGTTGAAACGTTCTGCGCGTATTTGCGCTAGCTTTATGACCGCATGGACCCAGCCAAGGCAGACTACTTTGACGCACGTGGTGTTGGTAACAACGTGTCGTATCTGCGCTGCTGTCCGGCACGGGTGACTCCGTTAACGCCGACATCACTGTGCCACGAACTGAGGAAGCATTGTGGGCAATGTACGAGCACTCCCAGACTGTCAAGAACGTTATGAAGGCCACGACAAGCAGGCGTAACTGTTCCCATCTGCCTTGAAGGCTTCAACCTTAATTAGAAGGAAAAAAACAGACCGTTAACTCCTCCAATAATAATTGCACGCGCACTTGCTTCGCATTATCTAAGGCCAGGACTTTTTCACGGGCTCCAATAAACAATCTTCGCTTGCATAATAATATGGCGTTTAAACACTGTACATCAGCGCACAAAATAAGAGGAGGCCGAGAAGAGCTGTACTTTTACCCATGATCGCGCCTATATCGACATCCTCCTGGATGCTCAAACACCGCGTCTTGGTTTCTTAAGAGAGCTCAGGCCACCCCTCGTACGTGAAGAACGAAGGCTTACTATTGCGGTGTGCCTCGGCGATTGGGTCTTCACGAAAATAAAAACGAAAGGTTGGAAAAGGCAGGACAGTGATGAAACTGCTTGACATCCCCGATGACCTGTTTGTGTCTGAAAATTCTGCAGAGATACTTAAGAATGCTTACGTGAGGGAATTCGAAAGCATTACCGTCCCTGGGTGCAATGTTTACTCGCAATATGAATGCACGTAATAAGGTTCCTTTCTACGTGTTTGTGGGGGGGGGCGCTGCGTTCGCCGTGGTGAGCAGACGTGCTCATATCGGCTCCGTCGTTAATGCCCGCTTTGGCAGTGCTGATTAGTTTGGATTACGAAGATTTTATTACCACTGTGTTCGTGAAGGTATCCGCTATCATCCGATACCCGACTTTCCATCCAAGGTGGCAGAGCGCAGCCATGTCTACCTCTCTCCACCCCTGCCAGAGCAGTGCCTCGCATAGCGCCACTCGAACCAGAGGGAAAGCGCGAAAGGAGCGTGATGCGTCCGCTCTGACCTACGTCACTTCGTGGGAGTGACTATGCGGGATCCGCAGCCGCCCAGCGCCCCTTGGATCCGCCTGCAGGGCCGAAATTCCAAGCGTCGTAGAGCCAAGAGCAATTTCATCTTTACACATCTACTAACCAGCACCAGCTGCCCTGATGGTCCGCTACAATTCTCTAATTGCTACCAAGCGCCGAACACTTAAAATTTAAACGTCAATTAGCAATTTTTAGTCAGATATTGTAAAGTCAACTTCTATCACAACCGCTTTGGCGTCCATAAATGCCGTCGCCATGATCGCGAAAGAATCATGAATTTACCTAAAAATGGCTGTTTTTTAAAGTCACTTATCTTCTCGTAAACACCCTGTACTTGTTTGCTGTTCTGAGTGGTTCCAAGGAAGCTTAATGCCTCATTAGGCCTAGAAGCGCAGTGGTCGAGTGCGTATGTAAACAAGAGCGCACAGTGGCAGCTTGCATTTTGATGCCAGTGCAACGTTAGCCATAATGAACGCCATCACCAGTTGTTACGGAAAGCGCAGATGCGTTTTGTGCGTGCGTCTTTGGGTTGTCCTCCCCGCCACCGTGAGTAGACAACGCCCAGACAGGCTGTGCAGTTGAAACGTTCTGCGCGTATTTGCGCTAGCTTTATGACCGCATGGACCCAGCCAAGGCAGACTACTTTGACGCACGTGGTGTTGGTAACAACGTGTCGTATCTGCGCAGCTGTCCGGCACGGGTGACTCCGTTAACGCCGACATCACTGTGCCACGAACTGAGGAAGCATTGTGGGCAATGTACGAGCAGTCCCAGACTGTCAAGAACGTTATGAAGGCCACGACAAGCAGGCGTAACTGTTCCCATCTGCCTTGGAGGCTTCAACCTTAATTAGAAGGAAAAAAACAGACCGTTAACTCCTCCAATAATAATTGCACGCGCACTTGCTTCGCATTATCTAAGGCCAGGACTTTTTCACGGGCTCCAATAAACAATCTTCGCTTGCATAATAATATGGCGTTTAAACACTGTACATCAGCGCACAAAATAAGAGGAGGCCGAGAAGAGCTGTACTTTTACCCATGATCGCGCCTATATCGACATCCTCCTGGATGCTCAAACACCGCGTCTTGGTTTCTTAAGAGAGCTCAGGCCACCCCTCGTACGTGAAGAACGAAGGCTTACTATTGCGGTGTGCCTCGGCGATTGGGTCTTCACGAAAATAAAAACGAAAGGTTGGAAAAGGCAGGACAGTGATGAAACTGCTTGACATCCCCGATGACCTGTATGTGTCTGAAAATTCTGCAGAGATACTTAAGAATGCTTACGTGAGGGAATTCGAAAGCATTACCGTCCCTGGGTGCAATGTTTACTCGCAATATGAATGCATGTAATAAGGTTCCTTTCTACGTGTTTGTGGGGGGGCGCTGCGTTCGCCGTGGTGAGCAGACGTGCTCATATCGGCTCCGTCGTTAATGCCCGCTTTGGCAGTGCTGATTAGTTTGGATTACGAAGATTTTATTACCACTGTGTTCGTGAAGGTATCCGCTATCATCCGATACCCGACTTTCCATTTAAGGTGCGTTTTTCATCGATTCATCGGACTTTTCCTGGTTCACCGCCAAGAGGAGACGCTAGGCCGAAGCGAACCCAGGGCTCGCTAGGCCTAGCCAGCTGTTCTTCTGCCACAACATGGAGGGTTCCGCCGCCGCTTTGACGCACGGTTCCCAGGTTTCCCAAATGTGCGTGCGAGTAGAAGGAGAAGAAATTACGCCCGAGGAATTCCGACGCTCGCCCGGATGGCTGCACATCGGCGGGCACACGAGCCGAACACGCCTGCAAGGAACGCAGGGTGAGTCGACTTCTCGTGCCGATACTCCGAGCTCTCGACAGAAGCCTAAATTCAACAAGAACGTTAGGAGCGCAGTTATTCGGGCGGCTCGCATGCCCGCCATGCCTGTAGAAGAAATTAAGATCGTCGTGCGGCCCCGCGATGGGCTCGATATTTTCAAGGCAGGAGCTGCATGCGTGGCTAATGCCATCATGGCGGCAGCGGGAATTGAGACGGCAGACCGAGCTGAGGATATGGCGTGTCCCAATACCCAGCAAAACATTATGGTGCTCAGCACTCCGAGCGAGGAACGAGCGGAGAAGTATGCTCGAATTCAAGCTATCAACGTCCGAGGCAAAATATACGAGGTGCGCGCGTACGGAACGACCGCCCACGACACAGTCAAGGGCGTGATCAGGGGCATAGCACTCGAGGACAGCGAAGCCGAAATAATGCAGCAGATTGTTACCAAGTACAACCCCCTCGCCGCGGGGGCGAAGCGTATCGGAAACACGACGACAGTAATCGTAGTGTTCAACGGTATCAAGGTTCCCAAGTATGTGCGTTACGGATCCACGCTCTACCCGTGCAGTCTCTACAGGAAGCAAATAGAAGTTTGCAAGGTATGCGGCAAGGTCGGCCACAGGCGCGACGTGTGCCCCACACCGGACGTTCGCGTTTGCCTTGCCTGCGGTGTTTCTAATCCAAGAGAGGGCCACAAGTGTGTCCCCAAGTGCAAGCTCTGCGGCGAAGAACACCCCACCGGGGACCGCCTCTGCAGAGCCAAATACAAGGTTCCATACGTCGTACGGCGACGGCGATGGAAACGCCGTAACGCCGAAGAAGAGCAAAAGCAAGCACTCGAATCAAGCTCGTTTCCATGCCTCGGACACTCCCGCTCGCGCAGTGCGTCCCGTAGTGGATCCCGCAGCGCGTCGCGCAGCGCGTCGCGCCATGCCTCACGCCACGCTTCCCGTCATGCCTCGCGCAGCGCATCCCGCGGCCGTGACTCATCTGACAGGAACAGCTTCGGCGTTCAGCAATCGCGCTCCCGTGACAGAGTCAGCTGGGCCGACGCCGCAAAGGGCGGAGTTAAAAGCAGCAGCGCTAGCTCCAGCAGCGCCACTAGTGGCCGAACCACGCCGAGCAGCTGGCAGGCGTGGATTACCAGCCCCTACTACAAGGAACTCGAACAACTCCGCGCAACCAACGCGACGCTGGTAGAAACCACGCGCCGGCTCGCCCAAGAACTAGCCGAGGCCAAGAAAGAACTCCAAGCACAGCGAGCCCAGCCAGCCACTGTCCCAGCTCAGTCATCCGAGACACGTACACCCGCCGTTATCACCGAGCAGAAAACCGACACGCCATCTCACCAAGGCACACAATCAATGGATACAACCCAAGACGAGCCCCAGCCATAGCAGACCACTGACCCAACCCCCAAGAAACGAGCACGCACCTCATCACGACAGTACAAGGACCTGACCCAATTGGAAACTCAGCTCGAAGCAAAAATCGAAGCGTTCGCCAACACCTACGCCAGCACGGCTGCCGTCACCGACCAACGCCTGGCGCGGCTGGAGGAGCTGATCACCACGTCCTTCTGCACCATACAAGAGCGTTTCGCCTTCATTGAACAGACCCTTAAGCCCATAGTACGCAGCCCCACCTTTGTGGCGCAATTCTCCAACCACCCATACCTTCAAGAAGAGACGCAAGCCCCAACTCCGACACAATCATGTCCCAGCCCCAAGCCACAATAGGATCGCTACCGGGCCTTACGGTCTGGCAGTGGAACTGCAACAGTTACAACAGCAAGAGAGCAGTGCTGCAACAACACATCACCACAGTAACCAAGAAACCCGACATCATCCTGCTGCAAGAAACGGCGACGGTGACCCCCACCCTCCCTGGGTATCGCGCTCATGTTAGCCCGGCGGAGGGACGGGGCGTCTGCACGTTCGTCCGCAAAGGGCTCACGTTCATCGAGCACCAACTCAAACACGGCCGCAGCAGGGTGGAATATACCTTCACCGAAATCATCCCAAACAAACAACGGAAAGGCAGCCTGTTCATCGCCAACATCTACAGTAACCCCAAGCACCAAACACAGAAATTCAAGACCCTACTACACACAGCCAGCACCCGAGCCAAAGACAACACGTTGCTGATTGGAGGGGACTTCTACGCCGCCCATCGAGCGTGGGGTTACGTGAAGGATACGGCCAAGGGACGGGACCTATTACAAGATATCCTGGACCACAACTGTGCCCTGATCACGGACCCCGCTCATCCCACCCGCATCGGCAACTCCGTAGCACGAGACACCACACCAGACCTTACGTTCATCAAGAACGACCACACGGGCAAAGTAACGTGGCACAACACCGGCGTCGACCTGGGCAGCGACCACTACATCCTCGAAATTACGATACCGAACCAATTCCGGGGCAACACCATTATGCACAAGTGGACGGACTGGGACGGCTTCCGTAAGGGACGTCCCACCACAGCACAAGACATCACAGACATCGAAACCTGGACGGAAGAGCTTTGCGATGCTGTGCACGCGGCCACCAAAACCATCGAAGCGGGCGAGGACGTCATCGCCATGGATAGCCGCCTGGCCCATCTGTTCGAGGCCAAACGTTCGATACAGGCGCGCTGGAAGCGGCAACGGTGGAATCGCAAATTGAGAAAGAAGGTAGCCGACTTAAACAGGGCCATTGAACACCACTGCAAAATCCTGTGCCGTCAGCAATGGAACGAAATCTGCAACCGAGCTGACAGGCAACTGCATCGCGGTTGCACCTGGAATCTATTTCGGCACCTCCTAAACGAAACCAAGACCAAGTCACACCAGCGCGACCGCCTCGCCCGCCTCCTGCACACCACCACACAACAACAAGGAAAAGACGCCGTTATCAAGAGCCTGGAAGCCAAGTATCTGCCGGACACGCCAACGGAAATCCACCCGCCGTACAGGGGGCTGCCCAACGCGTGGCTCGACCGAGACATTACCGTGTCAGAGGTACGAGTAGCGCTGCACGAGCTCAACACCCGCTCAGCAGCCGGCCCCGATCTCGTTACCAACAAGATGCTACGAAACCTCGACAATGCATCGATCGAGGCACTAACCCGTTACTCAAGCAAGCTCCCCGGACAGTGGAAAACGGCAAGAACAATCCTGATCCCGAAACCGGGCAAACCACCGGACATCGGCAACCTGCGTCCCATCTCGCTTACATCCTGCGTGGGCAAGGTGCTGGAGCACGTGGTGGCCAACCGGTGGCAGGAATACCTGGAGAAGGAAGGCCTCTATCCGGACACGATGATCGGCTTCCGACACAGACTCAGCACACAAGACGCCATGCTACAACTAAAACAAGAAATCATCGACAACAAGACACAAGACAGCAAAGTAATTCTGGGGCTCGATCTACAAAGCGCATTCGACAAAGTCAAACACTCAGTCATATTAGCACAAGTATCACGACTCAACATGGGGGTAACGAGCTACAATTACATCCAAGACTTCTTGACCAACCGCACGGTGGAACTGAACGCCGGAGACCTCAGACTCCCCGAACGCAAGCTCGGTAGCACGGGTACCCCGCAGGGTTCGGTCATCTCGCCGTTGCTCTTCAACCTCGTTATGATCGGGGTAGCGAGGGCAGTAGCGGGGACCGGCGTCCGGCATACGATCTACGCCGACGACATTACCCTGTGGGCGGCCGGCGGCACCGACGCCGGCATCGAGCAACAGCTACAAGCCGCGATTACCGCCATCGAGCAGCACCTTGACGGCACCGGCCTAGTGTGCTCGCCCGCCAAATCCGAGCTGTTCGTCCTCACACCATTACGACCGGGACGGAAACGCGCTCCCCCTCGGGAGTGCGATCACATCAAGATCATGACCGCATCGGGGCAACGCATCCCCGAAGTTCCCAAGATCAGAGTCCTGGGCCTGCTGCTAAACAAGAGCGGCCGCAACGACGAGACCATCAACAAACTTACCACCAAGGCAATGGACGCCATCCGGCTCATACACCGAGTCTCGACACGACGGGCGGGCATGCGTGAAGACAGTCTCGTGCGCCTCGTCCAGTCGTTCGTGATCAGTCACATCGCCTACGTTGCGGCCTACCTCAACTGGCAGGTCACTGACAGGAACAAGATCAACACGCTGATCAGACGGGCTTACAAGACGGCGCTGGGCTTAACGGAGACCACGAGTACGGCTCGGCTCCTGCAGCTCGGCGTCCATAACACCCTAGAAGAAATAGCCGAGGCGCAGCTCACCGTGCAAATGGAGCGCCTCTCTACCACCAAGACGGGGCGCAGTATACTGACATCCCTGGGTTACAACCCCCGAACCCCCAGCCGGCAACCATGCGAGATCAGCGAGGAGGCGCGGGCTCACATCCATGTGGACCCCATCCCGAAGAACGTGCACCCCGAATACAACCAAGAACGGCGGCAGGCACGGGCCCAGGCCCTCATCGAGAAACACGCCCAAGACCCGCACGCCCGGTACGTCGACGCAGCGGAATACAAACGAGAAGGCTTCGCGGCAGTGGTCGTTGCGGCGGCTACCGGCACCACGACAACGGCAGCGAGCGTGCGGTGCACGGACGCCACAGACGCCGAGGAGGTTGCCATCGCTCTGGCGATCTCCGAGGCCGAGTGTCACACCGTGCTCAGTGACTCGAGGAACGCCGTGCGCAACTTTGCCAAGGGGCGAGTGAGCGCGCCGGCGGCCGCCATCATCGGCAAGCTCCAGCCCCAAGACCGCCGCAGCCCAATCCGTATCAAGTGGTTCCCGGCGCACGCGGGCGAGTGTGCATCCTCGCCGAACCACAACGAGACGGCCCATTCGGCGGCGCGAGCGCTTACCCTCCGCGCCCCCGAGAGTGACCGTTCCGTGTGGTGGTTCGAAACCAAGGACCGCGTAACCAGTTATGGCGAAGTTACCATGTGTTACCGCCTAGCTCGACGGACAATGCCGCCTCCCCACCCGGCACTCAGTCGGGAGGAGGCCGTCATCCTAAGACAGATACAGACCGGGTCACTCCTCGCCCCGGCAGTGCTACACGTACTTCACCCAGAACTCTATCCGAGCGATGTGTGCAATGTTTGTGCAGCTGGTCCGGTGGACCAATGGCACATCATGTGGGACTGTGCCAGGTTCCCTACCGAGGCTACCTCCAGGATATACCCGCCCGAACTTCAAAGTGCAGTGCAGTGTGCAGACAAGGACATACAACTATGGGCCGTCCAGCAGGCCCGGGGTGCGCTCGAAAAGCACAAGCCTCACGACCCACCACAAACGGGCCGAACGGGGGTAGTGCAGAGGAGGGCATAACCCCGGGTCGACGCTTGGCCAACGTCACGACGCGTCAAACCGTCGGTTGCCGGCATTTTCAATAAAGTTTTTCCTACCTACCTACCTACCTACCTACCTACCTACCTACCTACCTACCTACCTACCTACCTACCTACCTACCTACCTACCTACCTACCTACCTACCTACCTACCTACCTACCTACCTACCTACCTACCTACCTACCTACCTACCTACGTGTTTGTGTTTTCCCGCACACAGGGACGCGTTCATAAGA